>NC_042968.1:80126080-80128580 GCF_901001165.1 Salmo trutta | reverse complement strand
AGTTTGTAGGAGGTCGAAGTCAGGTGGGAGGAGAACTTTACTGCCACTCTCTGTTGGATCAAAAGACTAGTGGGGGCTCGTCCGGCTGGGCGCTACCTGTCTCTTCTCCTGATAGGCCCATGCAACAATAGTTAGCATACCTGTTAGTATACCTGTTCCATTGTTGCGGATAGAGCAGAGCTAACAGTCCCATGATACTCCACAGCTGTTTGGATGAAACCACAGAAACTAGATTTACCTGCAGGTTTGCCTTTATGCTTCTCTATCGAGATGTCATCAACCTGTCATCAACTGTGAGCACTGATAGACTTAAAGCAATACAGTCTGGTGCCCTTCAATGTTTCGTCATGCACCTGTAGTCTGTAAAGTTGACTGTTTGCATAACTACACCTTATTGGCGGATGGTTGCTCTGTCTAATTTTGTGGAAACTCAGTGCCAAATTAAAAAATAAATGGGCTGGAAATATGCCACAGAATTGTCTGTATACAGAGCCATGTACTGTCTTAGTGAGGTAGCATTGGTAATGGGATGAGCTGTGTGGTCGTCCACATCATGTAGTGGCCTGGTGGTCCCTGTATGCCATGAGACAGGCTTTAAGAGGAAATTACAGTTATTAGTTTAAAATTCCAGCAGACAGAGAGACACAAATCCTGTCTGGCTGCCTGGCCTTGGTCTGTGTGTGGCAGGGCCAAGCGCTCAGCCAAGGGACAGTCACACAACTCTGAACATGGCAGCAGCAAATTAGGTCAAATCCATGCTAGAGTGAAACACGGCCTGAAGAGATTCCCAAAATAAAGGGGAAGCATCTGGACCAGCAACATAATATAAACTAGCAGACTGGTCTCATAGACTAGACGTAACATAGTAAAAGTAAATCCGAGAAACTGAAATTAGTATGATATGGTTACGTAAGATAGGTTACTTTTAAGGGAAAAATAAAAGAAGAGGGATTGGGTGGGTGGGTGGGCAGGTATATAACATGAACATCTAGCAACCTGAAGGTTGCGTGTTCAAATCTCATCACAGACAACTTTACAACTACTTGCTACTTCTCAAAAACTTAGCATGTTAGCTAACCCTTCCCCTAACGCTTCCCTTAACACTTCCCCTAACCATAACCTTCACCCTTTAACCTAACTCCTGAGCTTAACCCCTAACCTTAACCCCTAGTAATAACCAACATTAGCGTTAGCCCCCTAGCCACCTAGCAAACATTCCTAACATATCATACGAAATGGATGATGGACATCTACAAATTAATACAAACCATACAAAGCGTAACATATCATACTAAATGGTGTCCCCGGATTTATGTACAGAATAATACGAAATGCTCTGAGACCATGTTGAAACTAGGCTTACGTGACTGAGGCTTCATGAGGAATTTATGTACATGTAGTTGTAACAGCCCAGGGCAGCCCAGCTCTCTCATGGGTCCAGTTCTAGATTGTGTAACACAAGATCACTAGTAGTCTCCATGCTGATGGTACAGGCAGGGCACTTCTTCAGGGCACTTCTTCCCTACTAGGGACCCAGATAGAGAGGAAAACCACCCTGACTCACTCCACACACAACAACTCTCAAGATCCCTCCGAAACATTCTCACCAGCAGTTGAGCACACAAAGTCAGTGTTAGGACATCCTTCATGAGAATATTAATGGGAAGTCAGTGCAAACGCTGATTCACATTGTTGCTGATTCATTCTCAGAAACCATGTGGGGAATATAAAGCTATATCCTGTCATAGTTCTGTGGAGCTTTGTGTTCAAAGGCAAACAAAGCACAGCCCTCCACTTGTGAGTGTACTGGCAGAGTTGTGTCCCATGAATGGCTACTTATATCAGAATTAGCCTGATCCCTTCTCATCAGTATGAAATCTCCCAATAGCTCCTGGTGCCATTCCAGTTACAGAGACAAGGAACATGAAAGATGTCTGTGTCTGAGTTTGAGTGAATGTGAAGTCACTTACTGTAGTTACTGCAGAATTAACTGTAACTCTTCTATTGGTAACTTGTGTCTGGCCCTGCCTGTGTCGGTTAAATACCACAAGACAGGATTGTTAACTATAAACCCATTTCCCTTCTAAATACAACTCCACTGCCAAACCCTATTCTCAGCAGTTCACACAAAGTGTTGAAACATCTCTGTTTTTTCAGTAATTGCAGTAATTACTCAAAAGCCAGAGCCCAGATTAGTGACCTTGTCATGATGTCTAATATCAGAGTCCTCCCCTGATCAGGGGGATTCTTAGCAAGTCAGTCTAGTGAAAAGTAGCCAGTGGTGCCAAATGACCTGGTATAGACCTCAGGATGAAGATGTCCTGTTTAATTGCCAATCAGAGCTACAGTACAACAGCCTCCCCTGTCTCAAATCAGTTTCACCATCACCCTTCTGCAGGCAGATGGAACCCAGCCTCCTGGTCCTCATGCCAAACTCCTAGTGGATTCCTTAGACAATCAATCCATGCAGTGGAAAGTCCTACACATTCCTAGGGAAAGA
>NC_042968.1:79983580-80121080 GCF_901001165.1 Salmo trutta | reverse complement strand
CCCTACTCAATAAGCTGGATGCAGTCTATCACAGTGCCATCCGTTTTGTCACCAAAGCCCCATATACAACCCACCACTGCGACCTGTATGCTCTCGTTGGCTGGCCTTCACTTCATAATCGTCGCCAAACACATTGGCTCCAGGTCATCTACAAGACCCTGCTAGGTAAAGTCCCCCCTTATCTCCGCTCACTGGTCACCATAGCAGCACCCACCTGTAGCACGCGCTCCAGCAGGTATATCTCTCTGGTCACCCCTAAAGCCAACTCCTCCTTTGGTCGTCTCTCCTTCCAGTTCTCTGCTGCCAATGACTGGAACGAACTACAAAAATCTCTGAAACTGGAAACACTTATCTCCCTCACTAGCTTTAAGCACCAGCTGTCAGAGCAGCTCACAGATCACTGCACCTGTGCATAGCCCATCTATAATTTAGCCCAAACTACTACCTCTTCCCCTACTGTATTTATTTATTTTATTTATTTTGCTCCTTTGCACCATATTATTTACATTTGAATTTGAACTTTCTTCAAACTACAAATCTACCATTCCAGTGTTTTTCTTGCTACACTTTATTTACTTTGCCACCATGGCATTTTTTTGCCTTTACCTCCCTTATCTCACATCATTTGCTCACATTGTATATAGTCTTATTTTTTTCTACTGTATTATTGACTGTATGTTGTTTACTCCATGTGTAACTCTGTGTTGTTGTATGTTGTCGAACTGCTTTGCTTTATCTTGGCCAGGTCGCAATTGTAAATGAGAACTTGTTCTCAACTTGCCTACCTGGTTAAATAAAGGTGAAATAAAATAAAAATAAATAAATAAAAATCTCTCTCTACTCTATATCTCTCTACTCTATATCTCTCTACTCTATCTCTTTCTACTCTATATCTCTACTCTATATCTCTATATCTCTCTACTCTCTCTCTCTACTCTATATCTCTACTCTATATCTCTCTACTCTATATCTCTACTCTATATCTCTCTACTCTATCTCTCTACTCTATCTCTCTACTCTATCTCTCTCTACTCTATATCTCTCTACTCTATATCTCTACTCAATATCTCTCTACTCTATATCTCTACTCTATATCTCTCTACTCTATCTCTCTCTGCACTATATCTCTCTACTCTATCTCTCTACTCTAACTCTCTACTCTATACCTCTCTACTCTATATCTCTCTACTCTATATCTCTACTCTATATCTCTCTACTCTATCTCTCTCTGCACTATATCTCTCTACTCTATCTCTCTACTCTATATCTCTACTCTATATCTCTCTACCTCTCTACTCTATATCTCTACTCTGTATCTCTACTCTATATCGCTCTACTCTATCTCTCTCTCATTCTTTCTCTCTACATCTATCTACTCTATATTTCTCTACTCTATATCTCTACTCTGTATCTCTACTCTATATCTCTCTACTCTATCTCTCTCTGCACTATATCTCTCTACTCTATCTCTCTACTCTAACTCTCTACTCTATACCTCTCTACTCTATATCTCTCTACTCTATATCTCTCTACTCTATCTCTCTCTACTCTATATCTCTACTCTATATCTCTCTACTCTATCTCTCTCTGCACTATATCTCTCTACTCTATCTCTCTCTACTCTATATCTCTCTACTCTATATCTCTCTACTCTATCTCTCTACTCTATATCTCTACTCTATATCTCTCTACCTCTCTACTCTATATCTCTACTCTATATCTCTACTCTATATCTCTACTCTATATCTCTCTACCTCGCTACTCTATATCTCTACTCTATATCTCTACTCTGTATCTCTACTCTATATCTCTCTACTCTATCTCTCTCTCATTCTTTCTCTCTACATCTCTCTACTCTATATCTCTACTCTGTATCTCCCTACTCTATATCTCTTCACTATCTCTCCCTCTCTCTCTCTATTCAGCTCTCTCTCTCTCTCGTTCTTTCTCTCTACTCTTTCTCTCTACCTCTCTCTACTCTCTCTCTCTACTCTCTCTCTACTCTCTCTTTCTACTCTCTCTCTCTACAATCTTTCTCTCTATATACTCTCTTTCTCTTTCTCTAGTATTTGTATGTATTATGGATCCCCATTAGCCGCTGCCAAAGCAGCAGCTACTCTTCCTGGGGTCCAGCAAAATTAAGGGTTTATACAATTTTAAAACATTACAATACATTCACAGATTTCACAACACACTGTGTGCCCTCAGACCCCTACTCCACCACTACCACATATCTACAGTACTAAATCCATGTATATGTATAGTGAGTATGTTATCATGTGTGTGTGTGTGTGTGTATGCATTTGTCTGTGCCAATGTTTGTGTTGCTTCACAGTCCCCGCTGTTCCATAAGGTGTTTTTTTGTCTGTTTTTTAAATCTAATTTCACTGCTGGCATGAGTTACTTGATGTGGAATAAAGTTCCATGTAGTCATAGCTCTATATAGCACTGTGTGCCTCCCATAGTCTGTTCTGGACTTGGGGACTGTGAAGAGACCTCTTGTGGGGTATACATGGGTGTCCAAGCTGTGTGCCAGTAGTTTAGACAGACAGCTCGGTGCATTCAACATGTCAATACCTCTCATAAATAAAAGTAGTGATGAAGTCAATCTCTCCTCCACTTTCAGCCAGGAGAGATTGACATGCATATTATTAATATTAGCTCTCTGTGTTCATCCAAGGGCCAGCTGTGCTGCCCTGTTCTGTGCCAATTGCAATTTTCCTAAGTCCTTTTTTGTGGCACCTGACCACACGACTGAACAGTAGTCAAGGCGCGAGAAAACTAGGGCCTGTAGGACCTGCCTTGCTGATAGTGTTGTTAAGAAGGCAGAGCAGCGCTTTATTATGGACAGACTTCTCCCCAACTCAGCTACTACAACATCAATATGTTTTGACCATGACAGTTTACAATCTAGGGTTACTCCAAGCAGTTTAGTCATCTCAACTTGCTGAATTTCCACATTATTTATTACAAGATTTAGTTGAGGTTTAGGGTTTAGTGAGTGTATTGTTCCAAATACAATGCTTTTAGTTTTAGAAAAATATAGGGCTAATTATTCCTTGCCACCCACTATGAAACTAACTGCAGCTCTTTGTTGAGTGTTGCAGTCATTTCAGTCGCTGTAGTAGCTGACGTGTATAGTGTTGAGTCAACCACGTACATATACACTTTGACTTTACTCATGTCATTAGTAAAAATTGAAAAAAGCAAGGGGCCTAAACAGCTACCCTGGGGAATTCCTGATTCTAACTGGATTATATTTCAGAGGCTTCCATTAAAGAACACCCTTTGTGTTCTGTTAGACAAGTAACTCTTTATCCACATTATAGCAGTGGGTGTAAAGCCATAACACATATGTTTTTCCAGCAGCAGACTATGATCGATAATGTCAAAAGCTGCACAGAAGTCTAACAAGACAATCATTTTATCATCAATCTCTCTCTGCCAATTATCATTAATTTGTGTAAGTGCTGTGCTTATTGAGTGTCCTTCCCTATAAGCGTGCTGAAATTCTGTTGTCAATTTCTTTACTGTGAAATAGCATTGATTCTGGTCAAACACCATTTTTTCCAAAAGTTAACAAAGGGTTGGTAAGAGGCTGATTGGTCGGCTATTTGAGCCAGTAAAGGGGGCTTTACTATTCTTGGGAGGTAATGACTAGATTCCCTCCAGGCCTGAGGGCACATGCTCTCTAGTAGGCTTAAATTGAAGATGTGGCAAATAGGAGAGGCAATATCGTGTGCTATTATCCTCAGTAATTTTCCATCCAGATTGTCAGACCCCGGTGGCTTGTCATTGTTGATAGACAACATTAATTTTTTCACCTCTTCCACACTTACTTTACGGAATTCAAAAGTACAATTCTTGTCTTTCATAATTTGGTCCGATATACCTGGATGTGTAGTGTCAGCATTTGTTGCTGGCATGTCATGCCTAAGTATGCTTATCTTGCCAATCAAAAAGTCATTAAAGTCGTTTGCAATATCACTGGGCTTTGTGATGAATGAGCCATCTGATTCAATGTTGGCTTTTTTTCCCAAAATGTCATTTAAATTGCCCCAAAGCTTTTTACTATTATTCTTTATATAATTTATCTTTGTTTCATAGTGTAGTTTATTTTTATTTAGTTTAATCACATGATTTCTTAATTTGCAGTACGTTTGCCAATCAGTTGGGCTGCCAGACTTAATTGCCGTACCTTTTGCCTCATCGCTTTCAACCATAGCATTTTTAAATTCCTCATCAATCCAAGGGGATTTAACAGTCATTTTCTTAATGGGTGTGTGCTTTTTAGTAACTGGAATAAGTAGTTTCATAAATGTGTCAAGTGCAGCGTCTGGTCGCTCCTCATTACACACCACAGACCAGCAAATATTCTTTACATCATCAACATATGAATCACCACAAAACTTCTTGTATGACCTCTTATACACTATATTAGGCCCAGCCTTTGGAACTTTGGTTTTCCTAGATTTGGCTATTATATTGTGATCACTACATCCTATGGATTTGGATACTGCTTTAAAGCAAATATCTGCAGCATTAGTAAAGATGTGATCAATACATGTTGATGATTTCATTCCTGTGCTGTTTGTAACTACCCTGGTAGGTTGACTGACAACTGGTTACAGTTTGAAGTTTTTTCCTGAGTGGGCAGCTTGATGATAGCCAGTCAATATTTAAATCACCCAGAAAATATACTTCTCTGTTGATATCACATACATTATCAAGCATTTCACACATATTATCCAGATACTGACTGTTAGCACTTGGTGGTCTATAGCAGATTCTCACAAGAATGGGCTTTAGGTGAGGCAGATTAACCTGTAGCCATATTACTTCAACAGTATTTAACATTAGATCCTCTCTAAGCTTTACAGGAATGTGGTTCTGAATATAGACCGCAACACCGCCTCCCTGGGCATTTCTGTATTTTCGGTAGATGTTATAACCATATATTGCTACCACTGTATCATCAAAGCTATTATCTAAGTGAGTTACATTATCTGAGTGTTCAGCTTGTGCTGTGCTTCCTGGGGTCACTGCATCCTCAGTCTCGTTTCTCAAGCCAGGAGATGTGTATGGAGTTTCGTAGTTTTGGTCTTCATAGACGTCGTCAGAGTTGCCGGCTCCATTATCAAACGGGTCCCCTAAAATACATTGTTTTCCACTAACATCTTCATAGACATAAGCAGTGGACCCAGACATCTCCACGGTCTACCACTGACTCTGTATGAAAGCTGTTCAGTGAGTTCAGTCTGGGTATTGCTATCTGGACAGGGAACTATCATACCAGGAAGATATAGACTATAGAGGGGAAGTAGAAAACAAAGGCTAGATGTTGACATATTTAAAAAATCATACAAATATCAAACAGCCCCAAGAACATTCAGGGAGTATCCTGAAATCCCCCTTCCTTTCACCTTTCTGCAGATTTGGACCCTCTGTTTCCTACCAAATATACATCAACATGTTCAGAAAGCCCAGGACTAGAAACATGGATCGTTATAATGTCCATAACATTGATGCGTAGGTAGGCTTATGGTGGCCATTTTATAATTACCCCCAAACTAGTCGAAATTAGTATAGATAATATAACACAGCTCTGAAAATGGTTTTCTATCATACAGTTTTTCTTTACATTTATAGGTGCCTAAACCTCCCTTCAATGGTATTACGGCAGCCATATTGGATTTTGGCCACCATATTGGATTTGGGGCAAAATCCAGCATGACAGCCCATCTCAAACCCAGCTAACCATGAACCTAACCTAACTTAACCTTAATCCTAGCCCTACATTAGCTTCATGTCCATGGATCTGTCCATGGCAGCAGAGGGCGTCAAAGCCACAAATTCACTCTACATGGCCATTAGAGCACAGGGACATGGCCTAGAGAGCACTTATTTGTTTGTGTCTTCCCCTAGAGAGCACTTATTTGTTTGTGTCTTCCCCTAGAGAGCACTTATTTGTTTGTGTCTTCCCCTAGAGAGCACTTATTTGTTTGTGTCTTCCCCTAGAGAGCACTTATTTGTTTGTGTCTTCCCCTAGAGAGCACTTATTTGTTTGTGTTTTCTCCTGTTTGATCAGTGTCATGTGAGTCATTTGGGGTTGTGCATGAAGCTATTGTAATTATTCACAAGGGAAATTGTGCTACGCATTGTGTGGATGCTTTATATCTGTTGTGCTTGTGTACAGGAATAACAAATGTTGTGACAGTGTTCACAAAGAACGAACCAGGGACCCAGACAAAGCAGATCGTGTTTTCTTTGTAATCACATTTATTTATTTGTGATCTTTTTATAGGACAGCAATGTTCACAAAAATGAAAGCTTCGGATTTTAATTTCAAGCAGTTTTGATCTTTACATTGTATAGCTGTGTCCATATAAGGATCATAGAAAACCCCTACCTAACCCAATATTGGTACATGCATTAATGTACTTAGCATGCAATCTTACTTAAAAAAAATTCTTACTTAGAAATGTTTAGTTTTACAAAGATAAATTATTTTTTTAAGACAAAACTCACCAGAACTAAATGGACATACGTCCTCTCAGCAAGACACACATGTTGAATTCTATCATTTTGCAAACTATCCTCTAAACTACAGAACCTTTGTTTCTTTGCCTTCTAAAGTCTATAACAGAAGAAATATCCATGTGCAAAATGAATATCTCACAAGAAATGTTCATTTAAACAAAGGCCAAAAAGTGGGCATGACTGAGAATCGTCCACATGGACAGCCAAATAATCAACGAATGAGATGGAGTTCAGACAATCATGATTATGTTTTTCTGTGCTATGAATAATCAGTAATGACCACAGATTTATAATCCATGGCTGATAGGGGATGATTTATGACTGTTTATTCTGTTTTTGACATGCCTTCAAAGGTAAACTGGACTTTGCGTTGTTCCAAATAATACATACAAACATTGTTAGTTACTTAGCTACATTATCTAAGAAATGAACCATTGTATCAATCTGTTTATTATTCTTGAGTAAATATTGTAGATCATTTCTTTGCAAACCCATTGATGATAGTATTGGTTATTCATCAGAACGTCCTTGAATACAGTACTGTAGACTAGAGTGTAAAGGTTTGAATGGTCCTCTATTAGGAGATTCCTAGACTAGATGAGAAAACAAAGGTTTGAACGGCCCTCTATTAGGAAACTCCTAGCACCATGGTAGAATGTAGAGTAAGGACCTAATTATAGATTTGCCCAAGTGCCCTGTCCATTTCCAATAGACTTTGTCATAAAGTGTGTATAGCATGTCTGTCTGTGTGTGTGTGTGTGTGTGTGTGTGTGTGTGTGTGTGTGTGTGTGTGTGTGTGTGTGTGTGTGTGTGTGTGTGTGTGTGTGTGTGTGTGTGTGTGTGTGTGTGTGTGTGTGTGTGTGTGTGGTGTATATGTGGGAGGGTGGGTGTGTGTTTGGCTTTACTATCCTTGTGGGGACCAGAAGTCCTCACAAGCATATTAAAACAAGGAAAATTAATTTAGCCTGTTCCCACAAGCAAAAAATGCTGTTTTAGGCTTAGGGGTAGGTTTAGGGTTACAATTATGTTGAGGGTTGGAATTAGGGTTGGGGTTAAGTTTAGGACTATGGTTAGGTTATGGGTTAGGTTTAGGGAAAATAGAATTTTGAATTGAAATCAATTGTTTGGTCCCCACAAGGATAGTAAAACAAACGTGTGTGTGTACAAGCATGTGTGTATCTATGTGTGCATATTTCTGTCTGTGGGCAATAGTCCTGTATCCTTCATAGGGTTGACCAACTCTCAGCAAAAGTGCCAGAGTTTATTTATACCTGTAATATGTTATATTCTAGTGGATGAATGACATGAATCTGTATTGAATTATATAAGGTACACAGTAATTGTGGATGTTTTTAGCCCATACAGGTGGTTGGGTGCATGTGTTGATAAATGCTTTATCTTAGGATTGTCTTATTGCAGTTTTGGTTGCACTCTCCCCAGTAAAATATGAGTAACAATGAAGATATACTGTAGTAAATATGATGGATTTAGGCAGATTTTGTCTGTCTGTATAGATGCATTTACTACCAGAATATAATTGACATGCAACTCTCTCTCTCCACATACCATCTTGGACACTGCTCTTCAGAGAGAAAACATGTCTTCCAGTCGCCCTGGTATGTTTTACCAGAGGAACCCATAGAGAACAGCAGCAGTTATTTAGTGCTTGGCTGTGTTTCCAGCAGGTCTACTAATGTGCCACGGTCACAGCTGCATTGAAAGCAGTGTAAACGTGAGGGGAACTCCCCAGTAGTGTACATCGCAATGAATTCCCCAGACACCCCTGTTTATACTGGAGATGAATGTTTACTGTTGAGACTCCGTGTTTCCATGGCAATGGAGACGGACAAAATGGTGAGTTCTCATGAACAGAATAGAAATACAGCGTTTCTCACACTGTGGTACTGCTTGTGGCATTCCTTCTATATAACCATGTTATTTTTTACTCATTGTTATGTGTTATTCACTGTGTATTTATTCCTCATGTCACTATTTCCATTTGTTTATCTTTCAGTTGGAATTCTTGGAACAGGACCCGTAGGCATTTCACTGTTAGTCTACACCTGTTGTTTCCGAAGTATGTGACAAATAACATTTGATACGATTCTTTTGTAGCTCTCGATGTCTCTACATATCTATGCAGCTTTGCATCTCTTTCAGACTTCCCCCTACCACAAACACACATGCATCTGCACACAGACACACACGCGCACAACAAAATACACCCATGTGCAAGTCATTCTGCTGAGCACTACCAAGGGACATATGAATAGGATACAACTGTATTGTTACCATGGCAACTTAAACATCATTTTTTTACTTGCTGTTTTAAATGGGGGTGATATGATCATCACTTAAAATTCCTTCCAAATTCACCCAAGCTTGCACGTCTCTAGAATATAGCTAAGAGGAGCTAATGCTAATATTACACAGAATTCACCCAAGCTTGCATGTCTCTAGAATACAGCTAAGAGGAGCTAATGCTAATATTACACAGAATAATCTACTGCATCACAAGCTGCTTTGTTCACTAGCCTAATAATGGTCAAAAACAGCTAGAAGGACTGTCGTGATTTCAACATGATTTATGGATATGACTATGTGTGGATATTGATGTATGGTAGTAGTGTGAATAAAACAATGAGACAGAAGTGTAGAACTGTGTTGCTCAGTTAAGACTGAGCTAACAGCCATCACTGGAATACAGCCAGAGGGAGAGGTGGAATACAACTCTTTTAATTGCAAAAGGGAATTGATTAATACATAGAACGAAGCACTGAAACAAGCCACTGTGACATTGCAAAAAACACCATCAAAGACATTGTACATTTCCCAGTAACCCAAGTCATAAAGAGAATAATACATTTGCACCATGATAAAGTTATCCTGGCAGTCTACAAACAATGAGAGTTTACACTGCGCTGACCGCAGCGCTACAATTCAAGACATTTAAAAATGCTTTACAGTTGGTTAACAAAGAACAAGTCTTAGTTTTCCTATTTATTCTTTTTTTAATAAAAAAAAAGGCACCACTGGAGCTGAGAGGTGTTGACCTCCTGTCTTACATGGTGACTGCAGCTTCACACAAAACAACTGACACAATGTTAAGCTGAAGAAAATCTGGGGCAAAGACAAAAGATATCAAACAGCTGGTGAGATAAAGTAGAACTGAAATGTCCACATAAGAAAAACAAACTCTTAAGGTTTTATTTTACACAGTGTTGATTCCCAGACGGTGTAAAAGTGGACCTCCAGTTGGACTAGCTGTAGTGCTGACATCACAATGACATCACCCGGCAGAAGGGGGGTGGGAGGAGTCTAGTTGCTGCGCTGCTCACTTGGGTCCAATTTAGCTGATTATTTTTGCAGAGTCAGGTAGATCCAGAGAGAGGTGCACACTGGATCACCTGACATACGTAATACATAGTCTGTCTACCTAATAGACTAGTATGTCACTATTCCTTGCGATGACTGCCACAGAAAAATGTCCCTGTATGCCTGCACCAATTCACTTTCCATTACACAATGTGTCCATCAGATTTAATTGGACATTCTCTCCAGGAACATAACATTATTATAACCATTCATGTGTTATTCTTCAAGAAAAGGAAAATCAGCTATTGTTTTAGACATATACGTATATTACTTTTAACATCATTTTATCAACAATAAAATTCAACTTTTTTTTTGAACAAATCCAAAAATGCAATTTCCTCCTATCTAAAAACTTTGTATTCAATCATTAAGCACTAAGAAAAAAAGAAACAAGATTTAGCCATGCAAAATGTGAGAAGCTCTACTTATTGTTTTTCTATGCTGGTGAAAATCTATTTCCCCTATATGGACATGGTCTGGTCAGATTGGACTAATGGGAGGTCCAAGTAACATACAGACAGTACATGTAGCCTACACGTATGACTCTACTGGGGCATTACAGATGATCTACATTTCAGATTTCCACGTTGCTCGTTTATTCAAAACTTGCCTCAATATAGTACACCTGGCTTTATCACATGAACATTAAAGTCTCCTTAGAATCAGTTTGAAAAAGGAGGAAAGATAATCATGCTAAAATAGACTTAAAAATCCTAAAACCTTTTTTAATAAAAAAAGATGTGCTTGTTTGTTTTAAAAAAAGGGCCACATTTTCTGGCTTTGGTTGGTTGGTTGGCTTCTACACACTAAGAGGACCCCCCCCCCCCCCCCAGTACTCCTACTCTAACGGTTTCAGAGCTTCTTGGCTCCTGTGCCTTGCAGTTTTCTTCCCCTCATAGATAGATGAAAAACATGTTATGTTGATTCAACGTTTGGCAGACATTGTATTGACGTTCGATGGAAGCATGAATGTTAGGCATTAGCTGGGATGTAGCGATGGCTATACACAATATTTACAGCAGATGAAAAGGACATTCACCTCTCATAGCTAAAGAGCCTTCCCCTAAAAATGTTCATGACTTTAACACCTTGAACCATAGCACAGAAAGAGAGATGGATACAGAGGGACATTATTAAAACTTTGACTCAAGTTTGACTACTACATCCCTGGATAAATACTCCATTTGCTGCTTGGAATTGTTCACTTGAATTTGGAAAATGTGTTGTTTGCACTATATCAGAATGCATGGTTTTCAAGTTAAAAAGACACTGTAGATATATTGTGGGAACTGCCTTTTTCAAATTGCTTGTAAATAAATGATGTGCTCTCTCTCTGAAAGTATAACAATAAACATGTAATAGTGAACTTTCACACAATATAATGATTTGGTGAATTTGTTAGAGGCGGTAATTCGTACATCATTGTCGTATACGCCCAGCATATACATTCTTAACAACATAGGATATAAAAACATGATCTAGTCGTGAATTCTCAAGCAGCAAAAGGTGGAACAGCCGTGGTGGCCAAGGCCAGGTAGACAACGCGTGGCACCAGGGAGAGATCAAATGGAGAAGTCCTCCAGGAACACTAGAGGGCGCTGGCCGTTAGTGAAGGTGGAGAGCATCAGAGATACATCTGAGTGGTAGGTAGGCCTGGGTGAGACAGGCAGGCAGCAGCAGCTGACTGACAGACAGAGACAGACAGGTAGGAGACTCTACATAGACTCGCCAAGAGAATCATCATCATCCAGAGATAGGGGCAGGTAGAGATCCTACAGGGAAAAACATGGAGGATCATTATCTGAATGAGCTGGGGCAGGGGGTTTCAAACTTTTCTTGCCCCGGGACCCCCGTCCAGGCAAACTGGCAGACCAGGTATATATTAACAAAAGAATAAATAAACACATATTGTCTTATCATCAGATAAATGATAATGGCAAGTAGAAGTAATCAACATTTTATGAATATATTTGGTAGACAGTTTCATTATTATGACCTCCCACAGTTCACTAGAAGAGAAAGTGGAGACTAACAGTCTATTAGCTAGAAAGGTGCAGGTATCTTGGCGCCATAGAGAACATTTGCTATAGTAAAGCACATTCTGCAATTCTACCCATTTTTCCATGGCGCTGAGGGACAATTTTGATGTTTTTAAAGCTAATTTCCTGCAATTCTATGCATTTTGCCATGGCTACTGCGGTGTTCCTCTGCGGAAACATTATAAAATAATATATGGGCTTGTGCCCTGAAAGCCCGGATTTTGGAATTTTCGATTCTCCCTGACAAACCATGTTTCCATCTACAGTTTTTATTCGAGTCAAGTCATACCGTATGAAAAAAAATAACGAGAGTTGTGATGGAAACAGGAACGGTCGGTCCAATTTCATAACATGGGGGATCTTTTGTGACTAACTATTATTATACATGTTTTGCTTTAATATTGCAGACACAGTGCATTCAGAAAGTATTCAGACCCCTTGACTTTTTCCACATTTTGTTTCATTACAACCTTATTCTAAAATGGATGAAATAATCCCCCCCCTCACCAATCTACACACAATACCCCAAAAACTGTTTTTTTTATTTGTGCAAGATTATTAAAAAAATGGAAATATTACATTTACATAAGTATTCAGACCCTTTACTAAGTACTTTGTTGAGGCACCTTTGGCAGCGATTACAGCCTCAAGTCTTCTTGGGTATTAACCTACAAGCTTGGCACACCTGTATTTGAGGAGTTTCTCCCATTCTTCTCTGCAGATCTTCTCAAGCTTTGTCAGGTTGGATAGGGAGCGTTGCTGCACAGCTATTTTCAGGTCTCTCCAGAGATGTTCAATCGGGTTCAAGTCCGGGCACTGGATGGGCCACTCAAGGACCTGTCCCAAAGCCACTCATGCATTGTCTTGGCTGTGTGCTTAGGGTCATTGTCCTGTTGGAAGGTGAACCTTTGCCCTATTCTGAGGTCATGAGCGCTCTGGAGCAGGTTTTCATCAAGGATCTCTCTGTACTTTTCTCCATTCATCTTTCCCTCAATCCTGACTTGTCTCCCGGTCCCTGTCGCTGAAAAACATCCCCACAGCATGCTGCTGTCAACACCATGCTTCACCATAGGGATTGTGCCAGGTTTCCTCCAGACGTGACGCTTGGATTCAGGCCAATGAGTTCAATCTTGGTTTCATCAGACCAGAGAATCTTGTTTCTCATGGTCTGAGAGTCTTTAGGTGCCTTCTGGCAAACTCCAAGCGGGCTGTCATGTGCCTTTTACAGAGGAGTGGCTTCAGTCTGGCCACTCTACCATAAAGGCCTGACTGGTGGAGTGCTGCAGAGATTGTTGTCCTTCTGGAAGGTTCTCCCATCTCCACAGAGGAACTCAAACTCTGTCAGAGTGACCATTGGATTCTTGGTCACCTCCCTGACCAATGCCCTTCTCCCCCAATTGCCCTTCTCCCCCAACTGACCAATGCCAGTTCTTCCATTTAAGAATGATGGAGGCCACTATGTTCTTGCGGACCTTCAATGCTGCAGACATTTTTTTGGAACCCTTCCCAAGATCTGTGCTGCGAAAGAATCATGTCCAGGAGCTCTACGGACAATTCCTTCAACCTCATGGCTTGGTTTCTGCTCTGACATGCACTGTCAACTGTGGGACCTTATATAAACAGGTGTGTGCCTTTCCAAATCATGTCCAATCAATTGAATTTACCACAGGTGGACTTCAAGTTGTAGTATCATCTCAAGGATGATCAATGGAAACGGGATGCACCTGAGCTCAATTTCGAGTCTCATAACAAAGGGTCTGAATACTTATGTAAATAAAGCATTTCTGTTTTATATTTTAGATTCTTCAAAGTATCCACCCTTTGCCTTGATGACAGCTTTGTACACTCTTAGCATTCTCTCAACCAGCTTCATGAGGAAAGCTTTTCCAACAGTTTTGAAGGAGTTCCCACATATGCTGAGCACTTGTTGGCTGCTTTTGCTTCATTCAGCGGTCCAACTCATCACAAACCACCTCAATTGGGTTGAGGTTGGGTGATTGTGGAGGCGAGGTCATCTGATGCAACAATCCATCACTCTCCTTCTTGGTAAAATAGCCCTTACACAGCCTGGAGGTGTGTTGGGTCATTGTCCTGTTGAAAAACAAATGATAGTCCCACTAAGTGCAAACCAGATGGGATGGCGTATTGCTGCAGAATTCTGTGGTAGCCATGCTGGTTAGTGTGCCTTGAATTCTAAATAAATCACAGACAGTGTCACCATCACACCTCCATGCTTCATGGTGGGAACCACACATGCGGAGAGCATCCGTACACCACTGCGTCTCACAAAGACACTGCGGTTGGAACCAAGGATCTCAATTTGGACTCATCAGACCAGAAGACAGATTTCCACCAGTCTAATATCAATTGCTCATGTTTCTTGGTTGAGAGAATGCCTAGAATGTGCAAAGCTGTCATCAAGGCAAAGGGTGGCTACTTTGAAGAATCTCAAATATAAAATATATTTTGATTTGTTTAATACTTTTTTGGTTAATACATGATTCCATATGTGTTATTTCATAGTTTTAATGTCTTCAGTATTATTCTACCAATGTAGAAAATAGTAAAGATAAAGAAAAACCTTGGAAGGAGTAGGTGTGTCCAAACGTTTGACTGGTACTGTATGTATGAAATTTGTTTTGATTTAGAATGGACCATTATCATGCGCCTGTATCGAAACAGGGGCAGCGGGAAAAAAATACATGTCATCTATGCACTTAAATAGCAAATGGAGGATGCTTTTCCCAATGGTTTATTTTCATGCCAGCCAGGTAGGCTATACTCCTTGTCACGTCTACTCCCGCTCCTTCCCTCCGGCGTTCGACGTCGCCGGTTTACTAACCGCCGGTCCTAGCATTTACCATTACACGATCAGGCATTCATCATTAGGCACACCTGGACTCCATCACTTCACTGATTACCTCCCCTAAATATGTCACTCCCTTAGTCAATACTGTCTGGGGAATGGAACTGTGTGTTGCATGTCTATACGCTACTCGTGTTTGTTATATTGTTCTCTGTTCCGTTTATTATTAAACTCACCACCTGCACGTGCTTCCCTACTCCCAGCGTCTACGTTACACTCCTGTTGTAAATATAAGCAATGTGCTTAATATCAGGAAAGTTGAGAAATAAATATAGTAGGCCTAGCCTATAGAAAGCTGATGGGATCCTCCTCTTTTTATTAGAGGCCATGACTCTGTTTTCTCACTCAATTGCATAGCCTAAAGAAATGTTGCGCAACATGAGCTCATGGGCTCTCATGAAGTGTTTGATTAGATTTTCTATTACATTTGCATCGATGTCAGAGTGATTAGAGGGACAATAGAGTGCTGAGTACTAGGCAGTTATCAAGTTTGGTAGGCTACTAATGACCAGCAGCAGCATCAAAGCTTGGAGAAGCCTAATTATCGTGACTAAACGGTCATGTGGAATTTGACTGCATTCATGACTCGTGACCGCGGAAATATAGTCACCGCAACAGCCCTAGTCCTCCCACTACGACTCTGGAAACAATGCAGTTTATTAGGCTACAGATGAACTAACTTATGATAAACTTCACAGGGTGGGGAAAGTGCACAGTAATCTTAATTATCTTTTCCAATAAATATCGAGGGTCTGATTCTGGTGACATGATGATCGATGCTTGACTGCCGTTTGACAAATAAAAATATTCTCCATAATAATCTCATCATGTAGACAAGCATACCGGCATGGCACACCCTACCCACACTATTCAACGCAACAGTTTTTGTGACAAAACTATCGGTAGAGCTGAAAATGTATTTGGTACATGAAAACTTAAGCGATAAAGTACTTTGTGTGCACACACCACTGCTGGGAAGGTGTATATTTTCTTTATGCGGATTTTAGAACATTCACATGAAAATCTGTCACCAATTAAGTAGAAACCTAGCTAGTGTCTAGCTTTAATTTGATTGTTAGTTCTCAAAGATGGTATTAATTATTCTTCGATCTGGTTTTGGTTGTTTAAGTTGACAGTTTTCCATCCTGAAAATGGCCGACTAAGACTAAGAATTTTCTATACAGAAAAAAACCTGTAATTGGCTCCAATGACTGTAATTTCCTCCATAATAAATGGGTAGTTCAAGATAGCCATTTATCTACTTCCCTAGTCGGATGAACAGAAACAGCTAGCATGCTAACTGTTCCTGTAGACTTCCAGTCATTACACTAACGCTAGATAGCATTGGCTTGTGAAACTACCTCTAACTTCCTTCATATGGGATGCAGATACATAAAATAAAAATGTTAAAAATCAAAAAAATGTGCGGACTCCCTGAGTACTTCAGTGGACCCGTGGATCCTCGTTTGAAAACGTCTGAGCTAGGGGACAGATCCTGTTCAATGAGTTCTGAGCTGAGCTATGGGCTTGTAGGTGAAGTATGAGAGAGATTAAGAGAGAAGGGAGTATAAGGGAGAACAGGGGAAGAGAGAGGGGGGGAGAGAGGGAGGGATAGGTAGTGGAGAGGATGGGGTACCTTCTGCTTGCGGTGGATGCCTGGGCTGTTGGGGGTGGAGGTGGGGGACTGCTTGCGGTGGATGCCTGGGCTGTTGGGGGTGGAGGTGGGGGACTGCTTGGAAATTGGGGTAGAGAGCTGGCTGCTGGAGCCCGTCCCGTTGGCTGTGAGAACCCAGACGGAGTGAGAAAGAAAAGGTATACAGAGAGAGAATAAGAGAGAGACCAGTGAATTAGATTGTGTAAGACCTGTATGCCAGGAGTAATGTCTATCACAGCCAGAAGAGGTCTGGCCACTCCTCAGAGCCCGGTTCCTCTCTTGATTCCTGCCTTTCTAGGGTGTTTTTCCTAGCCACTATGCTTCTACATCTGCATTGCTTGCTCTGTGGAGTTTTAAGCTGAGTATCTGTATAGGACTTTATGACAACTGCTGATGTAAAAAGGACTTTATACAATACATTTGATTGATTCATTGAGTGCTTGGCCCTCACTTGGTTGTGGACAGTCTCTCTCTGGGCAGCTGACTGACTGGGTCCCTGTTTGTTCCTCCCTGCCGGGGGACATTTGGCCATTACTCTACAGCCCTTTCAGGTTGCTAAGATACCCCTGGCCTAGACAGCGTTTACATCAGAGTGGTGTGATGTCGTAGTTTGTGGAGTAACACTTTTTAAAAGAGCAAAACTGAATCCCGAAGGAAAGACTAAAACAGATGGCCACTCTCTCTTCCAGGCTGAATTGTAAACAGGTACAGTAGCACAAGAGCAGAGCTTTGCAGATGAAGCCAACTTAAATTCCATAAAGTTCATATCTTCATCCAGATCTAAAATGTCTATTTAACTAAAACCAGAACTAAAAAGCCAAGAATGAATGATATGAAAGCAATGAAGATATGGACTATTCTAGTCCATGCCTATTTCAGAAGATTGGCCTATGGGTGTAGGGTGCTGTAGGGCAGTATAATGGCAAGGAGATGACCTTTTCCTGTCACATACAGACAACTTTTAGTCTGATTCCAGGCTTTAAATATAAATGGAATAAAAAAATAAGCACAGGGTGTTACGGAGAGAAGCAGGGTGTTACGGAGAGACGCAGGGTGTTACGGAGAGAAGCAGGTTGTTACGGAGAGAAGCAGGGTGTTACGGAGAGAAGCAGGGTGTTACGGAGAGAAGCAGGGTGTTACGGAGAGAAGCAGGGTGTTACGGAGAGAAGCAGGGTGTTACGGAGAGAAGCAGGGTGTTACGGAGAGAAGCAGGGTGTTACGGAGAGAAGCAGGGTGTTACGGAGAGAAGCAGGGGTACACAGAAACATGCATCACAGAAAACCTGGATTTTATTTCAATTGAAGAAAAATAACAAAAATGTGCAACAACACTAAACAAACAAACAAAACAAAAGAGTAACACCCAAACCACCATTGGAGGAGGGAGTTAGTAGGGTTAATATTGGGAAGGTACATAAAAGGGAGCAAGCATGCTGGCAGTCAGGCTTAAGTTTACTACCACCATGATAAACATATAATCAATATACAATAAATATTTTCAGACCAAGCTAAAACAATGAAATACCAAACATAAAACAGTGTGATGATGTCCTTTAAAACCAAACTATTTTGATAATGTGTCTGACTGCAGTGTAACATTGGTACCTCCGTGGAGGCTGTAAAAATCGTTTTCATTGAGACATTTGTCTCATGTTCTCCTGCTCATGACGTGGCTGCATCAGATCAAATAAAACAGGCCAACACTGGTACCCTCTACCCCTGTCTCTACCCTATGTGTCCCCCCACCCATCCTGATTCCATCACCCACCCGGGTGGCCACTCTACCCTCATCACAATAAAGAGGCTGTTTAACCTTGGACATTAGAAGGCCTAGTCACTTGGCTGTCCATCTGCTGCCTTTACAAGCCTGGGCTCCACTGGTACGCACTGAAATATTAAACCTAACACTTAATGGAGGTGCACAAATGTACGTCAAATAGCCAACGTTTGATCAGTGAGTTCAGTCTGAGCAAGCACCTCACTGTGGAGTGACACATGACCAGGGAGCATGCGACACTAAACCAATCAGTCGGCGTGACACATGTCAGATAGGAAAGCACCTTAATGGTGTGTGCTTATCTTAGCCTATGTGTGCACATCACTGGATGAATTGGTGTGAGAATAAAGTGAAAAATGGTGCCATCTTGTGCCATCAACCTTTCACCTGTCTAGTGAACCCTCTGACCAATATGATGAGTAGGTAGAACAGGTCTAGTAGTCATAACAGGTCTAGTAGTCATAACAGGTCTAGTAGGTATAACAGGTCTAGTAGTCATAACAGGTCTAGTAGTCATAACAGGTCTAGTAGTCATAACAGGTCTAGTAGGTATAACAGGTCTAGTAGGTATAACAGGTCTAGTAGTCATAACAGGTCTAGTAGGTATAACAGGTCTAGTAGGTATAACAGGTCTAGTAGTCATAACAGGTCTAGTAGGTATAACAGGTCTAGTAGTCATAACAGGTCTAGTAGGTATAACAGGTCTAGTAGGTATAACAGGTCTAGTAGTCATAACAGGTCTAGTAGGTATAACAGGTCTAGTAGTCATAACAGGTCTAGTAGGTATAACAGGTCTAGTAGGTATAACAGGTCTAGTAGTCATAACAGGTCTAGTAGGTATAACAGGTCTAGTAGTCATAACAGGTCTAGTAGGTATAACAGGTCTAGTAGGTATAACAGGTCTAGTAGGTATAACAGGTCTAGTAGGTATAACAGGTCTAGTTGTCATAACAGGTCTAGTAGTTATAACAGGTCTAGTAGTCATAACAGGTCTAGTAGGTATAACAGGTCTAGTAGGTATAACAGGTCTAGTAGTCATAACAGGTCTAGTAGTCATAACAGGTCTAGTAGGTATAACAGGTCTAGTAGGTATAACAGGTCTAGTAGTCATAACAGGTCTAGTAGGTATAACAGGTCTAGTAGTCATAACAGGTCTAGTAGTCATAACAGGTCTAGCAGGTAGAACAGGTCTAGTAGTCATAACAGGTCTAGTAGGTATAACAGGTCTAGTAGGTATAACAGGTCTAGTAGTCATAACAGGTCTAGTAGGTATAACAGGTCTAGTAGTCATAACAGGTCTAGTAGGTAGAACAGGTCTAGTAGTCATAACAGGTCTAGTAGTCATAACAGGTCTAGTAGGTATAACAGGTCTAGTAGGTATAACAGGTCTAGTAGTCATAACAGGTCTAGTAGGTATAACAGGTCTAGTAGTCATAACAGGTCTAGTAGGTAGAACAGGTCTAGTGATTTTGCCATTGTAATTGTTTGTTAGATACATTTTAGACTACAAATGCTATGATCGTATATTATCCATATGTTTGTCTTTTTGTATGTTCTTTGTATACCATTTTTTAAAATATTCGAGTTAACCAATGATATTAGGCCATACTTGGCCATGATTACAAACACCTGTGTGTCTCTTGACACTATATAAAAGACTCATCTCGCAGTGTTTGTGATGATACCCTGATGAAGACAGCTTCGCTGTCGAAACGTTGGTTATTACATTTCTGCATCTGAGCTCTTAGAGTGTGCGGCTTTCCTTTATTTTCTAGTGTTCTACTCCGCTAGCCAGCACCTCGCCTTTATAGGTGTGCGTTTCTTTTTTCTAGATAGAACAGGTCTAGTAGTCATAACAGGTCTAGTAGTCATAACAGGTCTAGTAGTCATAACAGGTCTAGTAGGTAGAACAGGTCTAGTAGTCATAACAGGTCTAGTAGTCATAACAGGTCTAGTAGTCATAACAGGTCTAGCAGGTAGAACAGGTCTAGTAGTCATAACAGGTCTAGTAGTCATAACAGGTCTAGTAGGTATAACAGGTCTAGTAGTCATAACAGGTCTAGTAGGTATAACAGGTCTAGTAGGTATAACATGTCTAGTAGTCATAACAGGTCTAGTAGTCATAACAGGTCTAGTAGGCTTAGTAGGTATAACAGGTCTAGTAGATATAACTGGCCCAGTAGTTATAACAGGTCCAGTAGGTATAAAAGGTCTAGTAGGTCTAGTAGTTATAACTGGCCTAGTAGTTATAACAGGCCCAGTAGTAATAACAGGTCTAGTAGGTATAACTGGTCTAGCAGTTATAACAGGTCTAGTAGTTATAACTGGCCTAGTAGTTATAACTGGCCCAGTAGTTATAACAGGTCCAGTAGTTATAACAGGTCCAGTTGGTCTAACAGTTCTAGTAGATATAACAGGTCTAGTAGTCATAACAGGTCTAGTAGTTATAACAGGTCTAGTAGATCTAACAGGTGTAGTAGACGTAACAGGTCTAGTAGGTATAACAGGTCTAGTAGGTATAACAGGTCTAGTAGTTATAACAGGTCTAGTAGATCTAACAGGTCTAGTAGGTATAACAGGTCTAGTAGGTATAACAGGTCTAGTAGGTATAACAGGTCTAGTAGTTATAACAGCTCTAGTAGTTATAACAGTTCTAGTAGATATAACAGGTCTAGTAGGTATAAAAGGTCTAGTAGTTGTAACAGGTCTAGTAGTCGTAACAGGTCTAGTAGGTTTAGTAGGTATAACTGGTCTAGTAGATATAACTGGCCTAGTAGTTATAACAGGTCCAGTAGTAATAACAGGTCTAGTAGGTATAACTGGTCTAGTAGGTCTAGTAGTTATAACTGGCCTAGTAGTTATAACTGGCCCAGTAGTTATAACAGGTCCAGTAGTTATAACAGTTCCAGTTGGTCTAACAGTTCTAGTAGTTATAACAGGTCTAGTAGATCTAACAGGTGTAGTAGACGTAACAGGTCTAGTAGGTATAACAGGTCTAGTAGGTATAACAGGTCTAGTAGTTATAACAGGTCTAGTAGATCTAACAGGTGTAGTAGACGTAACAGGTCTAGTAGGTATAACAGGTCTAGTAGGTATAACAGGTCTAGTAGTTATAACAGCTCTAGTAGTCGTAACAGGTCTAGTAGTCGTAACAGGTCTAGTAGGTTTAGTAGGTATAACTGGCCTAGTAGTTATAACTGGCCCAGTAGTTATAACAGGTCCAGTAGTTATAACAGGTCCAGTTGGTCTAACAGTTCTAGTAGTTATAACTGGCCCAGTAGTTATAACAGGTCCAGTAGTTATAACAGGTCCAGTTGGTCTAACAGGTGTAGTAGTCGTAACAGGTCTAGTAGGTATAACAGGTCTAGTAGTTATAACAGGTGTAGTAGTTATAACAGGTCCAGTTGGTCTAACACTTCTAGTAGATATAACAGGTCTAGTAGGTATAACAGGTGTAGTAGGTATAACAGGTCTAATAGTTATAACAGGTCTAGTAGTTATAACAGGTGTAGTAGTCGTAACAGGTCTAGTAGGTATAACAGTTCTAGTAGTTATAACAGGTCTAGTAGGTCTAACAGGTGTAGTAGGTATAACAGGTCTAGTAGTTATAACAGGTCCAGTAGGTATAACAGGTCTAGTAGGTATTACAGGTCTAGTAGGTATAACAGGTCTAGTAGTCATAACAGGTCTAATAGTTATAACAGGTCTAGTAGTTAGTGCATTATCCTGATCAAACAAAGGCTGGATTTTTTTGAGTCCCCATTTTGATTTATTAGTGGGAGTATAGGGCAACACAGCATGCAGAAGGTGTTGTGTTGAGGTTAGAGGGCAGTGCCCACCAGTAAACATTGTCAGCCTCACTGTCTCACTCACAGTATAGACAGACATGGCAGACAGAACAGACAACAACGGGCACCAGGGTTTAAACACCCTGACTGTGCAATCAAATCCTGGACAGCAACATGCAAATTACAGACATATAATTCAACATAAAAAAATGAATGAAACAAAATCAATAGAACAGAAAGTCACATTATGATAATGACATGTAAAAACAGTAATAACCACATGTATCCATGTCAGATGGTTTAAATCTAGCTGCGTTTAGAATCAGGGTGGCTGGATGGATGCTCATAGTAAAGGTGAGTAGTAGTATCTGTAATAAAGTCTATGTGGGCCAGCATGGAGTCACATAGTAGATGAGACAACAATGAGCTCACTCGATTCAGCAGGAGACTTGCTGCGCCGGATCGGACCTGGACTCTTAGAACCTTTCTTCTTCATCATCCTGCACCCTTCTGTGAAGAGAAACGTAGACAGACAGACAGACAGACAGACAGAGACAGACAGACAGACAGACAGACAGACAGACAGACAGACAGACAGACAGACAGACAGACAGACAGACAGACAGACAGACAGACAGACAGACAGACACACACACACACACACACACACACAGTGTGTGAGCATCAGACAAACAGTAATCACAGTAGCATCTTTCATGTGAAAGGCAGCATTGACAAAGAAATAGAAGTTCATAAAAACAGATTGACATGGACACTGTAAAATATTAATTGATTACCAAATGGCATACAGATGTGTCTTTAATGAAGTCCATTGTTGCTGAAATGTTTTCAGCAAGGGGGATTATGGGGTAGTTTGCTGGTCTCTGTTGTACAAAGACTAGCTTCATAGTGAGCTTCAGTCTATGTGGTTTCCGTGTGTACAGCAATTATATATTGTGTATGTAGAGCGGGAAGGTTTACTGTCTGTAGACAGTATGCAAAGCGGTGAGGTTTACTGTCTGTAGACAGTATGCAGAGCGGTGAGGTTTACTGTCTGTAGACAGTATGCAGAGCGGTGAGGTTTACTGTCTGTAGACAGTATGCAGAGCGGTGAGGTTTACTGTCTGTAGACAGTATGCAGAGCGGTGAGGTTTACTGTCTGTAGACAGTATGCAGAGCGGTGAGGTTTACTGTCTGTAGACAGTATGCAGAGCGGTGAGGTTTACTGTCTGTAGACAGTATGCAGAGCAGTGAGGTTTACTGTCTGTAGACAGTATGCAGAGCGATGAGGTTTACTGTCTGTAGACAGTATGCAGAGCGGTGAGGTTTACTGTCTGTAGACAGTATGCAGAGCGGTGAGGTTTACTGTTTGTAGACAGTATGCAGAGCGGTGAGGTTTACTGTCTGTAGACAGTATGCAGAGCGATGAGGTTTACTGTCTGCAGACAGTATGCAGAGCGGTGCGGTTTACTGTCTGTAGACAGTATGCAGAGCGGTGAGGTTTACTGTCTGTACAGTAGTTGGGTATGTCATGCAGTTTATTCCGGGTCATTGCATAAATCAGTGTAAACAGTGCAGCATGAAGCTGACAGCCACAAAGACTCCTCCTCTCCATCCCTCCTCTAGCACCCAACCCTCATCCCTCCTCTAGCGCCAAACCCTCCTACCTCCTCTAGCGCCCAACCCTCCTCCCTCCTCTAGTGCCCAACACTCCTCCATCCTCTAGCGCCCAACCCTCCTCCCTCTAGCGCCCAACACTCCTCCATCCTCTAGCGCCCAACCCTCCTCCCTCCTCTAGCGCCCAACCCTCCTCCCTCCTCTAGCGCCCAACCCTCCTCCCTCTAGCGCCCAACACTCCTCCATCCTCTAGCGCCCAACCCTCCTCCCTCCTCTAGTGCCCAACACTCCTCCCTCCTCTAGCGCCCAACACTCCTCCCTCCTCTAGCGCCCAACACTCCTACCTCCTCTAGCGCCAAACCCTCCTCCCTCCTCTAGCGCCCAACCCTCCTAACTCATCTAGCGCCCAACCCTCCTCCCTCTAGCGCCCAACCCTCCTCCCTCCTGTAGCGCCCAACACTCCTCCCTCCTCTAGCGCCCAACCCTCATCCCTCCTCTAGCGCCCAACACTCCTACCTCTTCTAGCGCCAAACCCTCCTACCTCCTCTAGCGCCCAACCCTCCTCCCTCCTCTAGCGCCCAACCCTCCTCCCTCCTCTAGCGCCCAACCCTCATCCCTCCTCTAGCGCCCAACACTCCTACCTCCTCTAGCGCCAAACCCTCCTCCCTCCTCTAGCGCCCAACACTCCTACCTCCTCTAGCGCCCAACCATCCTCCCTCCTCTAGCGCCCAACCCTCCTCCCTCATCTAGCGCCCAACCCTCCTACCTCCTCTAGCGCCCAACACTCCTACCTCCTCTAGCTCCCAACACTCCTCCCTCCTCTAGCGCCCAACACTCCTCCCTCCTCTAGCGCCCAACCCTCCTCCCTCCTCTAGCGCCCAACACTCCTCCCTCCTCTAGCGCCAAACCCTCCTACCTCCTCTAGCGCCCAACCCTCCTCCCTCCTCTAGCGCCCAACCCTCCTCCCTCCTCTAGCGCCCAACACTCCTACCTCCTCTAGCGCCCAACCATCCTCCCTCCTCTAGCGCCCAACCCTCCTCCCTCCTCTAGCGCCCAACCCTCCTACCTCCTCTAGCGCCCAACACTCCTACCCCCTCTAGCTCCCAACACTCCTCCCTCCTCTAGCGCCCAACACTCCTCCCTCCTCTAGCGCCCAACCCTCCTCCCTCCTCTAGCGCCCAACACTCCTCCCTCCTCTAGCGCCCAACCCTCCTACCTCCTCTAGCGCCCAACACTCCTCCCTCCTCTAGCGCCCAACCCTCCTACCTCCTCTAGCGCCCAACACTCCTCCCTCCTCTAGCGCCCAACCCTCATCCCTCCTCTAGCGCCCAACCCTCCTACCTCCTCTAGCGCCCAACCCTCATCCCTCCTCTAGCGCCCAACCCTCCTTGCTCCTCTAGCGCCCAACACTCCTACCTCCTCTAGCGCCCAACACTCCTACCTCCTCTAGCGCCCAACCCTCCACCCTCCTCTAGCGCCCAACATTCCTACCTCCTCTAGCGCCCAACACTCCTACCTCCTCTAGCGCCCAAAACTCCTCCCTCCTCTAGCGCCCAACCCTCCTATCTTCTCTAGCGCCAAACCCTCCTTCCTCCTCTAGCGCCCAACACTCCTACCTCCTCTAGCGCCCAACACTCCTACCTCCTCTAGCGCCCAACCCTCCACCCTCCTCTAGCGCCCAACACTCCTACCTCCTCTAGCGCCCAACACTCCTACTTCCTCTAGCGCCCAAAACTCCTCCCTCCTCTAGCGCCCAACCCTCCTATCTTCTCTAGCACCCAACACTCCTCCCTCCTCTAACGCCCAACCCTCCTACCTCCTCTAGCGCCCAACCCTCCTCCCTCCTCTAGCGCCCAACCCTCCTACCTCCTCTAACGCCCAACCCTCCTCCCTCTAGCGCCCAACACTCCTCCATCCTCTAGCGCCCAACCCTCCTCCCTCTAGCGCCCAACACTCCTACCTCCTCTAGCGCCCAACCCTCCTACCTCCTCTAGCGCCCAACACTCCTCCCTCCTCTAGCGCCCAACACTCCTCCATCCTCTAGCGCCCAACACTCCTCCATCCTCTAGCGCCCAACACTCCTCCATCCTCTAGCACCCAACACTCCTCCATCCTCTAGCGCCCAACCCTTCTCCCTCCTCTGGCGCCCAACACTCCTCCATCCTCTAGCGCCCAACCCTTCTCCCTCCTCTAGCGCCCAACACTCCTACCTCCTCTAGCGCCCAACACTCTTACCTCCTCTAGCGCCCAACCCTCCTACCTCCTCTAGCGCCCAACACTCCTCCCTCCTCTAGCGCCCAACACTCCTCCCTCCTCTAACGCCCAACCCTCCTCCCTCTAGCGCCCAACACTCCTCCATCCTCTAGCGCCCAACACTCCTCCCTCCTCTAACGCCCAACCCTCCTACCTCCTCTAGCGCCCAACCCTCCTACCTCCTCTAGCGCCCAACCCTCCTACCTCCTCTAGCGCCCAACACTCCTACCTCCTCTAGCGCCCAACACTCCTCCCTCCTCTAGCGCCCAACACTCCTCCCTCCTCTAACGCCCAACCCTCCTCCCTCTAGCGCCCAACACTCCTCCATCCTCTAGCGCCCAACACTCCTACCTCCTCTAGCGCCCAACCCTCCTACCTCCTCTAGCGCCCAACCCTCCTTCCTCCTCTAGCGCCCAACACTCCTCCCTCCTCTAGCGCCCAACCCTCCTACCTCCTCTAGCGCCCAACCCTCCTATCTTCTCTAGCACCCAACACTCCTCCCTCCTCTAGCTCCCAACACTCCTCCCTCCTCTAGCGCCCAACACTCCTCCCTCCTCTAGCACCCAACACTCCTCCCTCCTCTAGCGCCCAACACTCCTCCCTCCTCTAGCGCCCAACACTCCTCCCTCCTCTAGCGCCCAACACTCTTACCTCCTCTAGCGCTCAACACTCCTCCCTCCTCTAGCACCCAACACTCCTCCCTCCTCTAGCGCCCAACACTCTTACCTCCTCTAGCGCTCAACACTCCTACCTCCTCTAGTGTCCATCCCTCCTACCTCCTCTAGTGTCCATCCCTCCACCCTCCTCTAGTGTCCATCCCTCCACCCTCCTCTCTGTCTGTCTTTCCTGCCAGCGGAGAGCTGATCACACAATGTCTGTTTGTCTTCTCTCTCCTAACCTTCACGCACCAGGAGTCACACAGCCAGATGTCTGTGTGCCAGTGCTCGTGTGAAATGCCGCCGGGTATTCAAAAATCCTTCACACCTAAAGAGCATATTAGACACTCACTTCCCCTCTACACCACGCTCACCTCGCCCCTCTCTGGCAGAGTGGTTTAGTCTTTGAAATGCTCTGCTACACCGACAGGGAGAGGAAATTGTATGACCCAAAGATGACAGAAGTGTTCTTAAAATGACAGAGTTGACTTATCTGAAATAGCCTTATGTATTTAGACTTTTAAAGGGTTAACTAAAGGGCTTTGAGTTCAGTCCACATTTGCCATGGCCAACTGAAGGTGATCGATCCAATTCTGCTTTTAGTGATGCTTATTAAATAGTGAGCTAAATACACTCCCCCCTGTCTCCTGCAATGGCCATCAAAACTGGATACATTTTTACGTGCAAATCCGATTAAGCAACAGGATCCAAATCTATACCAAATATGTCTGTGTATGGTGATAGGGTTGGATTATCTCTGACTGTGCTGTATCAGTTTGGACCAGTGCAGGACCAGTGCAGGACCAGTGCAGTGTGTGAAAGACAGGGCCACTCCGTCCCCCGCCCCTGGCCCCACCCAGGCCAACTTAGTGGTCTCCAGCAGACATAATATGTCAGTGTGATGTCGGCATGACCCCACTGACCTTGGTTATTAAAGGCCCCCTGGGCTGATTTGGGTTTGGTTCCAGAGGGGTAGAGCGCTGAAAGAAAGGAACCACAACATTAAAGCACACGGGCCAACTCCTTCAGTCAAGGACCCAGTGAGAGGGCAGGCAGGGGGTTAGGAAACGGACCCTGCCTAAAACATATCAATCCTACACTAATAGTGTACCGTAATCATGTATTTTATGACTTTCCCTTGTTACTGAGCTCTCTGCTATAGAGAGGTGTGACTAGGTATGAGAGAGGGAGCTGAGTGTGCAGTGGCCTGTGTAGCTATTATGTGAAAATAGCCTTTAAACACCTGTAGGAAGTGGCCAGGCTGGGTAGTGTAGCTCTACTTCTCTCCTCCACTCAGAGTCAGTATCAGCACCAATGATCTAAACCTGTTACCAACAAGATGAATGGATGTTCCTCCACCCAGACGTATCTTTCCCTGCTGCTTACTGCACACAACACAGCAGACCAAAACTTTACATTTACATTCACTACACACAGGCACACACTATATGTATATTTATTCTGGTATGTAAGAGGCATATGTTCTAGTGTAGCCTGGAAATGCCTGTCCTGCCTGTAAGCCTGTCTTTTAGAATATGATGGGAGGAACACATAGAATGGCCATTCTTAAGTCCTTTCCATTATGGCCCTGGCGGTGCCTGATCCTGTTTGACATTTGAGGTGCCCTAGAGACTACTTACCACTCTATTTACATGTCTAAAACCTCATTTACATAAACACCATCTAAATAATGAGCTCTAGTGCAATACTGATTTGAAAGACCTAAGCATTGGACTATAAAGAAAAAACTCCGAAAGGAAACAAAAGAAAAAGGCTATGTGATGTATTTGCCAGCCACTCCATTGAACAGCTAGCTACCATAATCTACATGTGGACTGAGCTGTATGTTGACATAACTGAGTCTGGCCTCTAGCCAAAATCTGGGTTTTCTGGGGTGCTGATATTTTATTTAACTATATATTTCAGAGAGATTATTTCCTTTCTAAATCAGACCTACGAGTTCCTATCTGCACTGTGTGTGTGTGTGTGTGTGTGTGTGTGTGTGTGTGTGTGTGTGTGTGTGTGTCTGTGTGAGAGAGAGAAAGAAATATACAGTGACTAAAATACCAATCACATTGACAGATTAGAGAATTTCACCAAAGGTTACAACACTTCCTATGTTGCAGTGTATACAGTACAAATATAATACACATCACATCATAGAAAATTGACAATATTGTAGATAGAACAGTAACAGTAATATTTGACGACAGTAAATCAGTGACTTTTGCAGTGTATGAGGGAAACAAGTTCTGGTCCCAGGGACTTAAGCAGGGAACAGTGATTCAGTGAGAGTGGTTTGAAGGGGGACTAGCCGTGTTACAGTGGTATAGCTAGTGACTAGCAGTGTTACAGTGGTGTAGTTAGTGACTAGCGGTGGTACAGTGGTGTAGTTAGTGACTAGCCGTGTAGTTAGTGATTCGTGGTGATAAAGTGGTATGTTAGTGACTAGCAGTGTTACAGTGGTGTAGTTAGTGACTAGCGGTGGTACAGTGGTGTAGTTAGTGACTAGCCGTGTAGTTAGTGATTAGTGGTGATAAAGTGGTATGTTAGTGACTAGCAGTGTTACAGTGGTGTAGTTAGTGACTAGCGGTGGTACAGTGGTGTAGTTAGTGACTAGCCGTGTAGTTAGTGATTCGTGGTGATAAAGTGGTATGTTATTGACTAGCAGTGTTACAGTGGTGTAGTTAGTGACTAGCGGTGGTACAGTGGTGTAGTTAGTGACTAGCAGTGTTACAGTGGTGTAGTTAGTAACTAGTGGTGTAGTTAGTAACTAGTGGTGTTACAGTGGTGTAGTTAGTGACTAGCAGTGTTACAGTGGTGTAGTTAGTGACTAGCAGTGTTACAGTGGTGTAGTTAGTGACTAGCAGTGTTACAGTGGTGTAGTTAGTAACTAGCGGTGGTACAGTGGTGTAGTTAGTGACTAGCAGTGTTACAGTGGTGTAGTTAGTGACTAGCAGTGTTACAGTGGTGTAGTTAGTGACTAGCAGTGTTACAGTGGTGTAGTTAGTGACTAGCGGTGGTACAGTGGTGTAGTTAGTGACTAGCAGTGTTACAGTGGTGTAGTTAGTGACTAGCAGTGTTACAGTGGTGTAGTTAGTGACTAGCGGTGGTACAGTGGTGTAGTTAGTGACTAGCAGTGTTACAGTGGTGTAGTTAGTGACTAGCAGTCTTACAGTGGTGTAGTTAGTGACTAGCAGTGCTACTGTGGTGTAACTAGTGACTAGCAGTGTTACTGTGGTGTAGCTAGTGACTAGCAGTGTTACAGTGGTGTAGTTAGTAACTAGTGGTGTAGTTAGTAACTAGTGGTGTTACAGTCGTGTAGTTAGTAACTAGTGGTGTAGTTAGTGACTAGCAGTGTTACAGTGGTGTAGTTAGTAACTAGTGGTGTAGTTAGTAACTAGTGGTGATATTGTGGTGTAGTTCGTAACTAGTGGTGTTACAGTGGTGTAGTTAGTAACTAGTGGTGTAGCTAGTGACTAGCAGTGTTACTGTGGTGTAGTTAGTGACTAGCAGTGTTACAGTGGTGTAGTTAGTAACTAGTGGTGTAGTTAGTAACTACAGGAAGAAAAAAAAATGTATGAAAATGTATGAAATGTATGCATTCACTACTGTAAGTCGCTCTGGATAAGAGCGTCTGCTAAATGACTAAATGTAAATGTAAATGTAGTGGTGTCGTTCATAACTAGTGGTGTTACAGTGGTGTAGTTAGTCACTAGTGGTGATACAGTGGTGTAGTTAGTAACTAGTGGTGTAGTTAGTGACTAGCAGTGTTACAGTGGTGAAGTTAGTAAATAGTAGTGTAGTTAGTAACTAGGGGTGTAATTCATAACTAGTGGTGATACAGAGGTGTAGTTAGTAACTAGTGGTGTTACAGTGGTGTAGTTAGTGACTAGCAGTGTTACAGTGGTGTAGTTAGTGACTAGCAGTGTTACAGTGGTGTAGTTAGTGACTAGCAGTGTTACAGTGGTGTAGTTAGTGACTAGCAGTGTTACAGTGGTATAGTTAGTGACTACTGGTGTGGCTGCTCTCACCATTCTCATCCAGAGAGAAGTCATCCTGGGCATAGCGGAACTTCTCTGGGCCACAGGCAATGAAGACATCATCATCACCAAAGAAATCCTGAAGACAGGTGACCTGGAGGAGCAGAGAGACACAGTACCATTTTAGAATGCAGGCCTGCAACAACACATATCAGATATAAAATAAATCCATCTTAGACAGTGACCAGTGTAACATCTCAGCACTACTACCTCCTTGACTCCTCATTTTCTCCCAGGTCACATGATGCTACTAACAGTGGCGGGAGCAGATTGGCTGAATACCCGGGGCACGGGGTGCAGGGGTGTTTGGAGTGTCAACAAAGCAGCATGAGAGAAATATGATGCCAAGTTTTCAAACTACTGGTAGTTTCTTTGAGAAGATATAGCTGCTGTATAGAGCGATCAATGCATTTGAACAACAGCATAAATACACCCATTTCACTGCTGCATGTCAAAAACCAAATGAAATGCCAAGTTCCTTAAATCTGCTGAGAATGTTCCAAAGACAAGCAACTATTCTGCACTATTCCCATACGATGTGGGAAGGTTCAATGCAAAATAACCAATGGACAACAAAGCTCTCACCAAGATCTAAGAAGCATATTGTTCTCAGAATGTTATGTGCTAGCTGGGATATTAGCTTGAAATTGGCATGGTAGCTAACTAGCTAGCTAGCTGCTTATCAAAAAGGTACAACATGTAACTGGCTAATTTGACCCCCCAAAAATCGACCAAACCATTTCTCAATGTTTCTCAAAATTACTGTAGCTGGGTAATTAATTTGATAATGCTTTGTGACACCCGGTTTTTACCCTGTCACCTACAGTAGAACAGACACAGTCATGCTTTCCTGTCCTACCAGATCTGCGATGAGAAGGTTCTAGCTAGTATATACAGCTCTGTCCTTCCACTGATGTTGGATGTAGCTGTACCATGTATCAGGTCCCAGGCTCCCACGACTGATACAATTATTTATTTACACACTAATAAACACGTTAATTGTACCTAATAGAGCAGATTTAGTTTCACATGCAACTTGTATGGCGCGAGAGACTCATTGGGAGGGAGACTAGAGCAGACCCAGAAGTTATGTCTGAGCGTACATTTGAGCGCCCCAGGACAGTCCATTAACTTTGTGCTGTTAAATTTTATGCTATGAAATCCTGCGATTTCATTGGGGCAGTTCGCCCTCATAGCAAATAGCTGTAAAAACAATCCAAGAAATGTTGGCACATCCTATATGCCAGCGGAGCTGCTGTCAGAGTCACAGGGGGGCTGAGAAATAAGTAACTGAACAGCTTGTTTTGAACAATAGATTTTAGAAACAGCAACAATTTACACATTTACCACACTTTCATGAGCATTTAAAACATAATCCATGAATGAATGAATGATATATATCTATATATAAATATATATACAGTTGAAGTCAGAAGTTTACATACACTTAGGTTGGAGTCATTAAAACTCATTTTTCAACCACTCCACAGATCTCTTGTTAAAAAAACTATAGTTTTGGCAAGTCGGTTAGGACATCTACTTTGCTCCCAAGGATGCTACCAGACTTGTGGAGGTCTACAATTTATTTTCTTAGGTCTTGGCTGATTTCTTTTGATTTTCCCATGATGTCAAGCAAAGAGGCACTGAGTTTGAAGGTAGGCCTTGAAATACATACACAGGTACACCTCCAATTGACTCAAATGATGTCAATTAGCCTATCAGAAGTTTCTAAAGCCATGACATCATTTTCTGGAATTTTCCAAGCTGTTTAAAGGCACAGTCAACTTAGTGTACATAAACTTCTAGCCCCCTGGAATTGTGATACAGTGAATTATAAGTGAAATAATATGTCTGTAAACAATTGTTGGAAAAATTACTTGTGTCATGCACACAGTAGATGTCCTAAGCGACTTGCAGAAAATAGTTTGTTAACAAGAAATTTGTGTAGTGGTTGAAAAAACAGTTTTAATGACTCCAACCTAAGTGTATGTAAACTGTATACGCACGCATGTGCGCGCGCGCACACACACACACACACACACACACACACACACAGTCAAACGTCTGGACACACCCGCTCATTCAAGGGTTTTTCTTTATTTTTACTCCATTGTATAATAATAGTGAAGACATCAAAACTATGAAATAGCACAAAAAATTTTAAACAAGTCAAAATATATTTTATATTTTAAATTCTTCAAAGTAGCCACCCTTTTCCTTGATAACAGCTTTGCACACTCTTGGCATTCTCTCAACAGCTTCATGAGGTAGTCACCTGGAATGCATTTCAATTAACAGGTTTTTCTTGTTAAAAAGTTAATTTGTGGAATTTCCTACCTAATTAATGAGCTTGAGCCAATAATTTGTGTTGTGACAAGGTAGGGGTTGTATACGGAAGATAGCCCTATTTGGTAAAAGACCAAGTTCATATTATGGCTAGAACAGCTCAAATAAGCAAAGAGAAATGACAGTCCATCATTACTTTAAGACATGAAGGTCTGTCAATCTGGAACATTTCAAAAACTTTGAAAGTTTCTAGTGCAGTCCCAAAAATGACCAAGCGCTATGATGAAACTAGCTCTCATGAGGACCGCCACAGAAAAGGAAGACCCTGAATTACCCCTGCTGCAGAGGATAAGTTCATTAGTGTTAACTGCACCTCAGATTGCAGCCCAAATAAATGCCGCACAGAATTCAAGTAACAGACACATCTCAACATCAACTGCTCAGAGGAGACTGCGTGAATCAGGCCTTCATGGTTGAATTGCTGCAAAGAAACCACTACTAAAGGACACCAATAATAAGAAGAGACTTGCTTGGTCTAAGAAACACGAGCAATGGACATTGGACTGGAAATCTGTCCTTTGGTCTGATGATTCCAAATTTGAGAATTTTGGTTCCAACCTCTGTGTCTTTGTGAGACTGTCACGTCCTGACCATAGAGAGCTTGTATTTTTCTATTGTAGAGTAGGTCAGGGCGTGACTGGGGGGTTTTGTCTAGTTTATTTATTTCTATGTTGGTTCTACTTTCTTTTTTCTATGTTGGGGTTTTTGTCTAGTTTAAATTTTCTATGTTGTGTTCCAGGTTCTTTTTCTAGGTTGGGGTTTTCGAATGATTCCCAATTAGAGGCAGCTGGTCATCGTTGTCTCTAATTGGGGATCAAATTTAAGTTGTTGTTTTTCCCACTAGTGTTTGTGGGAGATTATTTTGAGTTAGTGTATGTTCCACCTCTTCGTTACAGTTTGTTGTTTTTGTTTATTAGTTTATTGTATGTCTTGCATAGTTTCACAGATAAATAAAGATGTGGAACGATCCACACGCTGCACCTTGGTCTCATTCATACGACGACCATGATAGAGACACAGAATAGGTGAATAGATGATCTCCGCATGTGTGGTTCCTACCATGAAGAATGGAGGAGGTGGTGTGATGGTGTGGGGGTGCTTTAGTGGTGACACTGTCTGTGATTTATTTAGAATTCAAGGCACATCTTAACCAGCATGGCTACCACAGCATTTTGCAGTGATACGCCATCCCATCTGGTTTGCACTTAGTGGGACTATTTTATTTTTATTTATTTATTTCACCTTTATTTAACCACGTAGGCTAGTTGAGAACAAGTTCTCATTTACAACTGCAACCTGGCCAAGATAAAGCAAAGCAGTGCGACAGAAACAACAACACAGTTACACATGGAATGAACAAGCGAACAGTCAATAACACAACAGAAAAAAGAAAGTCTATATACAGTGTGTGCAAATGGCGTGAGGAGGTAAGGCAATAAATAGGCCATAGTAGCAAGTAATTACAATTTAGCAAATAACACTGGAGTGATAGATGTGCAGATGATGATGTGCAAGTAGAAATACTGGTGTGCAAAAGAGCAGAAAAGTAAATAAAATAAAAACAATATGGGGATGAGGTAGGTAGATTGGATGGGCTATTTACAGATGGGCTATGTACAGCTGCAGCGATCGGTTAGCTGCTCGGATAGCTGATGTTTAAAGTTAGTGAGGGAAATATAAGCCTCCAGCTTCAGCGATTTTTGCAATTCGTTCCAGTCATTGGCAGCAGAGAACTGGAAGGAAAGGCGGCCAAAGGAGGTGTTGGCTTTGGGGGTGACCAGAGAGATATACATGCTGGAACGTGTGCTACGGGTGGGTGTTGTTATCGTGACCAGTGAACTGAGATAAGGCGGAGCTTTACCTAGCAAAGACTTATAGATGACCTGGAGCCAGTGAGTCTGGCAACGAATATGTAACGAGGGCCAGCCGACTAAACCATACAGGTCGCAGTGGTGGGTGGTATATGGGGCTTTGGTGACAAAACAGATGGCACTGTGATAGACTGCATCCAGTTTGCTGAGTAGAGTGTTGAAGGCTATTTTGTAAATGACATCGCCGAAGTCGAGGATCGGTAGGATAGTTAGTTTTACAAGGGTATGTTAGGCGACGTGAGTGAAGGAGGCTTTGTTGCGAAATAGGAAGCCGATTCTAGATTTAATTTTGGATTGGAGATGTTTACTATGAGTCTGGAAGGAGAGTTTACAGTCTAGCCAGGCACCTAGGTATTAGTAGTTGTCCACATATTCTAAGTCAGAACCGTCCAGAGTAGTGATGCTTGTCGGGCGGGCGGGTGGGGCAGCGAACGGTGGAAAAGCATGCAGTTGGAAAAGCATGCAATTTAGTTTAGCTAGCGTTTAAGAGCAGTTGGAGGCCACGGAAGGAGTGTTGTGTGGCATTGAAGCTCGTTTGGAGGTTTGTTAACACAGTGTCCAAAGAAGAGCCAGATGTATGCAGAATGGTTTAGTCTGCGTAGAGGTGGATCAGGGAATCACCCGCAGCAAGAGCGACATCTTTGATATATACAGAGAAAAGAGTCGGCCTGAGAATTGAACCCTGTGGTACCCCCATAGAGACTGCCAGAGGTCCGGACAACAGGCCCTCCGATTTGACACACTGAAATCTGTCTGAGAAGGAGTTGGTGAACCAGGCGAGGCAGTCATTTGAGAAACCAAGGCTGTTGAGTCTGCCGATAAGAATATGGTGATTGACAGAGTCGAAAGCCTTGTCCAGGTCAATGAAGATGGCTGCACAGTACAATCTTTTATCAATGGCGGTTATGTTATCGTTTAGTACCTTGAGCGTGGCTGAGGTGCACCCGTGACCATTTCGGAAACCGGGTTTCACAGCGGAGAAGGTACGGTGAGATTCGAAATGGTCAGTGATCTGTTTATTAACTTGGTTTTCGAAGACATTAGAAAGGCAGGGCAGGATGGATATAGGTCTATAACAGTTTGGGTCTAAAGTGTCACCCCCTTTGAAGAGTGGGATGACCGCGGAAGCTTTCCAGTCTTTAGGGATCTCGGAAGATACGAAAGAGAGGTTGAACAGACTGGTAAGTGGGGTTGCAACAATGGCGGAAGATCATTTTAGAAAGAGAGGGTCCAGTTTGTCTAGCCCAGCTGATTTGTAGGGTTTCAGATTTTGCAGCTTTTTCAGAACATCTGCTATCTGGATTTGGGAGAAGGAGAAGCTGGGGAGGCTTGGGCAAGTAGCTGCGGGGGGTGCGGAGCTGTTGGCCGGTGTTGGGGTAGCCAGGAGGAAAGCATGGCCAGCCGTAGAGAAATGCTTGTTGAAATTCTCAATTATTGTGGATTTATCAGTGGTGACAGTGTTACCTAGCCTCAGTGTAGTGGGCAGCTGGGAGGAGGTGCTCTTGTTCTCCATGGACTTTACAGTGTCCCAAAGTTTTTGGAGTTGGAGCTACAGGATGCAAATTTCTGTTTGAAAAAGCTAGCCTTTGCTTTCCTGACTGACAGCATGTATTGGTTCCTGACTTCCCTGAACAGTTGCTTATCGCGGGGACTATTCGATTCTATTGCAGTCCGCCACAGGCTGTTTTTGTGCTGGTCGAGGGCAGTCAGATCTGGAATGAACCAAGGGCTATATCTGTTTTTAGTTCTACATTTTTTGAAAGGGGCATGCTTATTTAAGGTGGTGAGGAAATTACTTTTAACCTGTTGGGGATAGGGGGCAGTATTTGCACGGCCGGATAAAAAACGTACCCGATTTAATCTGGTTACTACTCCTGCCCAGTAACTAGAATATGCATATAATTGTTTGATTTGGATAGAAAACACCCTAAAGTTTCTAAAACTGTTTGAATGGTGTCTGTGAGTATAACAGAACTCATTTGGCAGGCCAAAACCTGAGAAGATTCCAAACAGGAAGCGCTCTCTCTGACTATTTCTTGGCCTTCTTGATCATCTCTAACCAAAACAGGGGATCTCTGGCATAACGTGACATTTTCTAACGCTCCCATAGGCTCTCAGAAGGCGCCAGAACGATGAATGGTGACTTCGCAGGCCATGGCTGAAAAACATTAGCGCATTTGGATAGTGGTCGATCTGAGGACAATGAGACTGGAGGCGCATGCACGAGCCGACACCATGTTTACTTTCTCTCTCTTTGAACGAAAACAACGACTCCCGGTCGGAATATTATCGCTTTTTTACGAGAAAAATCGCATAAAAATTGATTTTAAACAGCGTTTGACATGCTTCGAAGTACGGTAATGGAATATTTTGACATTTTTTGTCACGAAACGCATCGGGCGCGTCACCCTTCTTTACCCTTCGGATAGTGTCTTGAACGCACAAACAAAACACCGCTATTTGGATATAACTATGGATTATTTGGAACCAAACCAACATTTGTTATTGAAGTAGAAGTCCTGGGAGTGCATTCTGACGAAGAACAGCAAAGGTAATCCAATTTTTCTTATAGTAAATCTGACTTTGGTGAGGGCTAAACTTGGTGGGTGTCTAAATAGCTAGCCCGTGATGGCGAGCTATCTACTCAGAATATTGCAAAATGTGCTTTCACCGAAAAGCTATTTTAAAATCGGACATAGCGATTGCATAAAGGAGTTCTGTATCTATAATTCTTAAAATAATTGTTATGTTTTTTGTGAACGTTTATCGTGAGTAATTTAGTAAATTCACCGGAAGTTTCGGTGGGAATGCTAGTCACATGCTAGTCACATGCTAATGTAAAAAGCTGTTTTTTGATATAAATATGAACTTGATTGAACAAAACATGCATGTATTGTATAACATAATGTCCTAGGAGTGTCATCTGATGAAGATCATCAAAGGTTAGTGCTGCATTTAGCTGTGGTTTTGGTTTTTGTGACATTATATGCTAGCTTGAAAAATGGGTGTCTGATTATTTCTGGCTGGGTACTCTGCTGACATAATCTAATGTTTTGCTTTCGTTGTAAAGCCTTTTTGAAATCGGACAGTGTGGTTAGATTAACGAGAGTCTTGTCTTTAAAATGGTGTAAATTAGTCATATGTTTGAGAAATTGAAGTAATAGCATTTCTTATTTTCTGCAAGCGTCCCACCTAGCCCATAGAGGTTAAAGAACAACCAGGCATCCTCGACTGACAGGATGAGTTCAATATCCTTCTAGGATACCCGGGCCAGGTTGATTAGAAAGCCCTGCTCGCAGAATCAAATCAAATCTATTTATAAAGCCCTTCTTACAACAGATGATGTCTCAAAGTGCTATACAGAAACCCAGCCTAAAACCCCAAACAGCAAGCAATGCAGGTGTAGAAGCACGGTGGCTTGGAAAAACTCTCTAGAAAGGCCAGAACCTAGGAAGAAACCTAGAGAGGAACCAGGCTATGAGGAGTGGCCGGTCCTCTTCTGGCTGTGCTGGGTGGAGATTATAACAGAACATAGCCAAGATGTTCAAATGTTCATAGATGACCAGCAGGGTCAAATAATAATAATCACAGTGGTTGTCGAGGGTGCAACAGGTCAGCACCTCAGGAGTAAATGTCAGTTGGCTTTTCATAGCCGATCATTCAGAGTATCTCTACCGCTCCTGCTATCTCCAGAGAGAATAAGTGTTTTAGGGAGCGTGATGAGGGGTCGTCGTTTGACCGCACACCCATAGAGGATGCAGGCAATGAGGTACTGATCGCTGAGATCCTGATTGAAAACAGCAGAGGTGTATTTGAAGGGCAAGTTGGTCAGGATAATATCTATTAGGGTGCCCATGTTTACGGATTTAGGGTTGTACCTGGTGGGTTCCTTGAAAATTTGTGTGAGATTGAGGGCATCTATCTTAGATTGTAGGACTGTCGGGGTGTTAAGCATATCCCAGTTTAGGTCACCTAACAGAACGAACTCTGAAGTTAGATGAGGGGCAATCAATTCAAATATTGTGTCTAGGGCACAGCTGGGAGCTGAGGGGGGTCTATAACAGGCGGCAACAGTGAGAGACTTATTTCTGGAGAGATTAATTGTTTTAATTAGAAGCTCGAATTGTTTGGGCATAGACCTGGAAAGTATGACAGAACTTTGCAAGCTATCTCTGCAGTAGATTGCAACTCCAGCCCCTTTGGCAGTTCTATCTTGATGGAAAATGTTGTAGTCAGGGATGGAAATCTCAGAATTTTTGGTAGCCTTCCTAAGCCAGGATTCAGACACAGCAAGGACATCAGGGTTGGCAGAGTGTGCTAAAGCAGTGACTAAAATAAACTTACGGAGGAGGCTTCTGATGTTAACATGCATGAAACCAAGGTTTTTCAGTTACAGAAGTCAACAAATGAGAGTGCCTGGGGACACGCAGGGCCTGGGTAAACCTCCACATCACCCGAGGAACAGAGGAGGAGTAGGATGAGGGTACGGCTAAAGGTTATCAAAACTGGTCGTCAAGTGCGTTGGGGACAGAGAATAAAAGGAGCAGATTTCTGGGTGTGGTAGAATAGATTCAGGGAATAATGTACAGACAGGGTTATGGTGGGGAGCGGGTACAGTGGAGGTAAACTCAGGCATTGTGTGACGATAAGAGAGGTTGCATCTCTGGACGTACTAGTTATGCTGGGTGAGGTCACCGCATGTGTGGGAGGTGGGAAAAAGGAGGTATCTGAGGCATGTTGAGTGGGCCTAGGGGCTCTGCAGTAAACTAAAACAATGATATCTATCCTAAACAACAATATACAAGGCATATTGACATTAGAGAGACATAAAGCGAGGCATGAAGCAATCACAGGTGTTAATTGGGAGAGCTAGCTAAGACAACAACAGCTAATCAGCTAAGACAACAACAGCAGGTAAAATGGCAATGAATGGGCAGAGAGGGTCAGTTAACTACACACAGGGCCCGAGTTCGAGGCTGGGGCCGACAGAAACAAAAATAAACAAAATGGAATACCGTGATTAATGAACAGTCCAGCAGGCATCAGCTATGTAGCCAAGTGATCATAGGGTCCAGTGAACAGCAATAGATGAAACAGGGAAGCCGCTGGGTAGTCGTTACTACCTAGCAAGCTGTAGACACGCCATTTAAATTTAGCAGGCCGGGGCTAGTAGAAGCGCCTGCTGCGACGTCCGGCAAAGGCCGTTGGGGGCACAGCGGATGGAGTTACGTCGGCAGACCAGTCGTGGTGGAATGGCGGAGCGTCGTGTCATTTGTTTTTCAACAGGACAATGACCCAAAACACAACTCCAGGCTGTGTAAGGGCTATTTTACCAAGAAGGAGAGTGATGGAGTGCTGCATCAGATGACCTGGCCGCCACAATCACCTGACCTCAACCCAATTGAGATGGTTTTGGAGTTGGACTGCAGAGTGCAGGAAAAGCAGCCAACAAGTGCTCAACTCCTTCAAGACTGTTGGAAAAGCATTCCTCAAGAAGCTGGTTGAGGGAATGCGAAGAGTGTGCAAAGCTGTCATCAAGGCAAAGGGTGGCTACTTTGAAGAATCTAAAATCTGTTAAAAATTTTTTTGGTTACTACATAACTCCATATATGTTATTTCATAGTTTTGATGTCTTCACTACTATTCTACAATGTAGAAAATAGTAAAAATAAAGACAAACCCTTGAATGAGTAGGTGTGTCCAAACTTTTGACTGGCACTGTATATATTTTTAACAATCGCCTCTAACGCCCTGATGGGCGGGCCGCCACTGATCAGTAACAACATTACAGTAACAGCTACACACAGAAAGAGCAGGGAAATTCAGCAGTAAACCTGTGCTCCAAAAAGAGGGCCAGTCTCATTCTTCATTAACATTCTCTATTTCTCTCAAGTGTTTTTAAAATGCTGACTGTGTGTTAATTAAAAAAATGTTGCTTATAATTGTGCAAGGTTTGAGATTAGTGAATAGCTATGGGGCTAGCTCCTAGAATTATTTAAAACCTCGTATTTAATACCGCTTAAATTGTAGATGGTTGCGGATTATAAATTATGTGGATAGGAAAGGACTGACTAAGACATGGGATAAAAGACTAACATCCTAGATCAAGAAATTGTATTAGGAGGAACTGAAATCTTCAGTATATAGGAGACAGAGGTGAATGTATCTAAGATGACATCTAATGAGGCAGATCTCCTTCAGCCTTCTAGGCTTGGGCGGTGTACCGTACATACCGTATACCAGGGTATTCAGAAAGAGCCACGGGATACTTTTTCAATACCATCTAAACTATTTCTTTGAAGTTTTTTTTATACATTTAAATATTTGTAGCTACTTAAAAGTAAAGACCTGCAGTCAACTTGTACAATACGTTAGGCGATAGGCGATAAAGAAAATTGTGTTCTTCACTTCACCTGTCACATAATATTTCATTATGAAGCTTACTGGTAGTCCCCAGTCATGTGGTGTTTGTTTACAAACACACAACATGAGACCGGAACCTTGTGAGTCACTGTTGTGCAGCACGTGCCAGGTGATCTATTGTAGTTAGGGTATGGCATTTTAGAACTAAATGTTTGCCAGCTAGAAATGTTATAACTATAAAGTTAACTGTCTAAAATGTGCTAAACGGTCTGAAGTTGTGCATTTGATTTGCTAATTTAGTAGGTAGTTAGCTATCTAGCTAAGTGATAGCTTCTTCCAAAATCAAGCTTTGCTTGGTAACAGCAGAAAATCCCCTCCTGGATCAAGAGCCTTGCTGTCTAATATGTGTTTTGTGCACGCAGCAAACGGTGAGCAGAATTTTTTTTATATAATTTCATGAGCTGGGAAGTCTGTCCTGCAAATAGTTTAGGTTAGAGATTGTATAAAATGTTTGCAATCGCTTGTTAGCATTTCGTTAGCATTGTCTATGGGATTTTACTTGTACTTGTTAGCATTGCTAATCTTCGGAATACAGAGGCTCAGTGAGGTTTGAAAATAGTGCCCCTTGTGGTCAGTGCCAGTATTACTAAATACTCCGGGATGGTACAAGGTCGGTATGAAGGTATGACAATCTGGATACTGCCGAAGCCTTCTAATGTAGTCCAACAGCAGTCAAAAACGTTGGTTTACGGTATGTAACCCCGATTCTCATTGGTCACTATGGGACCAATGACCCGCCAATGAGAGCCAATAACCTGCACAGGTGTGCGTCCCATAGTGAGATGTTGAACCGAGTTGACTGAAAGAGAACTCACCTATAACAGCTAGGCCTATAGGTAGTATTCAGCAAATGAAAGAAAGCTGCTTGTGCCTCTTAAGGACACTTGACATGTTAGCATGGCTATTAGAGCCACACGTTACAATCACACACACAGTCTAACGTTACTGAGTCTTTCATAAATCACTAATTACTGTGTATAACACAGCTCAGTTTAAACCATTCCTCTAGGGTCTGCTCCCCTCCACTGCAGCTGTTCATATCAGAGGCTGCTTACTGGACAGATGTCTCTGGCCACACCCCTTTCACTGATGATCCTCCAATAGAAAAGCCTTGTTACTGGGTAGCATGTTTAATAGGCCCTCCCACACCCCACCTCCAAAACACAGTCCTACTCTCTGGTCTCCCTGGTGACAGGGGGTCCAAGCAGGGGGCCACACCCCAGAGGTTCAGGCCCTGGAAGGTATTACATCACATCACAACCTCTTTTGTGACACACGTCTAAACTATGAGCTGCTGCTAATTGTGGCGCGCCCCGCCCTGGCAGCTGCCATGATGCTTGTCTTCTCTACTGGAAATTCTGCTAAAAGTGGAGGAGTGTCCGGATGGCATGGCGTCTGGAAGATGTACCCCTTCCATGTCCCACGGGTCCAGGCCATGGCCAGGGGGTAGGAGTAGCACAAACCTTAGTGTCAAACAAAATGGCTATATATATGTAATCCCTTTCTTATTGCTTTGTCATTGTAGACCTCTAAAATGAATGGAGTGTCTGTTGAACACAATATTGTAAGCTTAAAAATAAATAACTTTTCTATTTCCTTTAATCTTACAATTGCTGTGTCCCATTTAACAGGGATGTAGCTATAATGGTGACCTTTTAAGGATGCCTCTCAGGCAGTCAATCATTTCTCAGATGGGGAGCGTGATGGGGTCCCTCTAACCCCCAACCCAGCCCCCCAGCACATCCCTAGGTGGTGCTGATGGAGATGGGATGTAAATGGGGGTCTTTGGAGGTCTCTGGGGGATCTAGGTGTCAGACCCTTTGTTGACAACTGCCCATCAAGGCTGGCCGGGCTCCCCAGCTGCACCGTTAATGAAATCAATGGAGAGCGGGAGGAGAGGGGGGCTGCGGGGGTGAAGCAAGCCACAGGGCCCTATGAGGGAGGTCATAGTTGGACCACAGTATGTCTATGGTTCATATCTGTCTCTGTCTTTCTGTGTCCCCTACACCCACTCCCCCATGCTTTTGTTCAGGGTCACTCTGGATGAGTCAGAGGTCATTATTAGAGTGATGAGAATCCAGCAGACAGACAAAAGGAGCAATACAGTATAGAGGTGGACCGATTAAATCGGCATGGCAGATTAATTAGGGCCGATATCAAGTTTTCATAACAATCGGTAATTGGCCTTTTTGGATGCTGATTATGGCCGATTACATTGCAATCCATGAGGAAACTGCGTGGCAGGCTGACCACCTGTTACGCGAGTGCAGCAAGGAGCCAAGGTAAGTTGCTAGCTAGCATTAAACTTATCTTATAAAAAACAATCAATCTTCACATAATCACTAGTTAACTACACATGGTTGAGGATATTACTAGGTTAACTAGCTTGTCCTGCGTTGCATATAATCATTGCGGTGCCTGTTAATTTGCCATCGAATCACAGCCTACTTCAACTTTGCCAAACGGGGGATGATTTAACAAAAGCGCATTCGCGAAAAAAGCACAATCGTTGAACAAATGTACGTAACCATAAACATCAATGCTTTTCTTAAAATCAATACACACAAGTATATATTTTAAACCTGCATATTTAGTTAAAAGAAATTCATTTTAGCAGGCGATATTAACTGGGGAAATTGTGTCACTTCTCTTCGTTCAGCGCAAGCAGAGTCAGGGTATATGTAACAGTCTGGGCCGCCTGGCTCTTTGCCAACTGTGTGAAGACCGTAACTAATTTGCCAGAATCGTAAGCATTCATTCAAACAGCACTTTACTGCGTTTGCACAGTGCTGTTTATGACTTCAATCCTATCAACTCCCGAGATTAGTCTGGCAATACTAAAGTGCCTATAAGAACATCCAATAGTCAAAAGGCATATGAAATACAAATGGTACAGAGAGAAATAGTCGACGCGTCATAATTCCTATAATAACTACAACCTAAAACTTCTTAACTGGGAATATTGAAGAACTGGGAATATTGAACCACCAGCTTTCATATGTTCTCATGTTCTGAGCAAGGAACTTAAACGTTAGCTTTTTTACATGGCACATGCTGCACTTTTACATTCTTTCCCAACATTGTGTTTTTTGCATTATTTAAACCAAATTGAACATGTTTCATTATTTATTTGAGACTTAATAGATTTTATTTATGTATTATATTAAGTTAAAATAAAAGTGTTAATTGTTCATTCAGTATTGTTGTAATTGTCATTATTACACACACACACACACACACACACACACACACACACACACACTATATATTTAAAAAAGATATATATATATTTTTTTTTAAGAATAAATTTGGACGATTAATCGGTATCTGCTTTTTTTGGTCCTCCAATAATCAGTATCGGCATTGAAAAATCATAATCGGTCGACCTCTAATACAGTATAACTTCTTAGAAGACAGAAAATGTAGGTCAAATATAATGGTCTATAGAGAATAAGCCTCCCATGTATTGCTTTATGCAGTGATGGTCAACATTACAATTATAATTCTATCTCATACTATCTATCAAGTCCACTACTTTTGAATGACATGTCAGTGACCAGAGTACTGGCCTGAGGGCATCCAAACATGTCCGTGTATGAAATCAGATCATCAATACAGTCAGTGACCCTAGACTTGTTATTTTGAGAATTCATCAATTTCTAGAGAAAAACATTGGAACTCATAGCCAGCGAGAAGCGTTTTGGAAACTGTGGTGTGGGGATGTGGGCTGAATAGAAAACGAATGAGTGTGTTGCTGCAGTAATGGAAATAAAATAGTCTGATCCACATGAAGCCGTAGATAGTCAGCCTTTCCAGAGATCCCGTGTCCCTCCAGAAAAGTCAGTCATATTGCACTACCATTACCACCAGGGAATCAAACCACACGCTGTCTGTCTAAGTATATACCCATCTAACCATGTTTTCAGTCCTACGTCATTGAGAAGCACTACTTGATCAACTAAATCAACTGAATGTTTATGTTTATGCTCAGACATGAGTGCAGCCACTGCTGTATGGTGCTATAGGCAGCCCACTCAGCACACCAGTGCACTTTAGACAAGAGGAGCTGTCATGTCATCTAGTGTGACAGCCACTGATTTTGTGGGGATTTGTGCTGACACACACGTAGAGCTAATTGACTGCAGAGCTCCTGATTATAGAAATGCCTGTCTGATCTGACAGCACTATCACTGTGACACACATGGCCTAGAAAGGTCCAGAAGGGACATGGACAGTAGGAGCAGTACAGGAGGAGGACCTGGGGACAAAGGCAGAGGAGACTTCCCAGTGAGCAAGATGGTCATTTTGACATCACTGCAACCACTTTTGCCAGCTGTGTTGTCCTGTCCTCCATCTTGCTAAGGAAGTATTACATTGAGAAAAAGTATTCACGGAAGTCGGAGCAGATCAGGTCCGAGACAGCAGAGAGCATGACACGTTGCCTGTAGACACCAGCGTAATCCTGATTGGGCTCGCTTCCACCAGCTCACATAAGGAACTGTGTTGAGCTAGCCAGGGTAAGGTGGGGCCACTAACCCTCATCTGTCAACTCCTTTCACCTCTCAGCACCACAGTCACCACAGCTTACACGGACCAGCCAACCAATCACAAGCCTCAGCCAGGCAGACGCCACAGCTTAAATTGACCAGTCAGCCAATCACAACTCAGTCAGGCAGATACCACAGTTTACACCGACCTGCCAGCCAATCACATCTCACTAACCATAAGGAGGACAGGGGCCGGTCAGAGACACGCTGTACACTTACACTAAGATCAAATATCTAATCACCACAAGGCTTTACCCAACCATTAACATGAACAGTAAGGAGGAGGTTTGGAAATACTGTATGGGTCATTTCAATCATGCCTTTGGTTGCTCTTATTAAAGTACTTATCCAGAGCGATTCAAGTTGTCACCTTTCTCAATACATCACAATTGCAGTTTGATTTCAACTGTGCATTTACTTACATTGTAGTTGCATTGATACTAAATTCTATATAAAGTTATACCCTAACATACAGCGACATTTGTTCATAGACCCTCCTCTCAGCCGAGACTTATCACTGAATATTAAAGAGGAAAGCTGTGCATCTTGGGAGAAGAGTGGGTCTGAGTGAGATCATTCTCCAGATATCATATGATGCTTACTGCTGTGAAGATAGAGGCACATCTACATCTATAATAAATGGCTTTGCTCAGGGCTTCATTTTTGCAGGGCAACAGTCACATTGCCACACAGTGAGACAGAGGAGGTTTGGGAGCACAGTCGTAGGATGAGGCTGTGGCTGACAGGGCAGCAGGCAGTGGTGATGTGATCTGAGTGGATGGGGGAGAAGACGCCCCACAAACATGGACCAGGGAGGAAAGGGGAGGAGGGGGTGACCTTCAACGCGGGTGTGCCTGTCAGACTGGCTACCAGCATTCATATATACAGTAGACACACACACAGAGAGAGCTGGAGATGAACTCAGGGGAGGGACCGTCTAGGCCACCAACTAGGCCAGACACTCTGCAATAAGAGGAAAGACAGAGGAACACATCAAGGCCAATCAACAGCTGCCTCTTCAGCACATCAAGGCCAATCAACAGCTCCCCCCTCAGCAGCATCACTGACATATCATCACACCACTCAGAAAGGGGGATCTACGCTCCCTCAAAGAAGAAAAGGAGTTCAAAAACATCTGATGTGAGATGACAGGTCAATGCCAATCCATTCTGTCTGAGTTCATGCAATCGCAGACAAGGCCTTTCCTACTCTTCTGTCGGTCCAAGTCCTTTATTACTACTCTGCCATTGGTCTGATTAGACAGCGCATTTGGATTAGTAGCTAACACTGTAACTAAAGACCTCCACTTCGGAGGGCTGTGAGAATGAGCACGTAACACTAGAACTGCCATAGGCCAACGGCCACTGACGTTTGATTTAGTAAATACATTTTAAAAATCTTCCCGCAAAAAAAGCTACAGTGTAAATCCTGCTCCGACCCGGGCTTTTCGTAAATGTTTGTATTTTACACTATTTATAGCCTTAACTGTTTTTTTCTCCACACCTATTCCAAACTTAACCCGCCAAGAAATGTGCTGTAGGACGTTGGTACCCAGCCAGACGCTAATGCATCTCGCTTTCCTCACTGAATGAATGACAAATAGATGAATGGCCGATAATTGTGCACCTTACTATACAATTGAATAAAAAATGAGGCCTAACTGAATGATAAGGAGGGTGAATTTAGAAAGGCAGAGTTTGTGTTATATGTATTTATCAGCAGCCTTGCGGGTTGATGGCATTCTCTTTTACACTTTACTTTTTAAAAATAAGCTGTTTTGGGAAGGATTTATTTACTATAACTCTTTTTCTAATCAAATTTATTGTAAGGGAAACAAAAAGATGCTGCAGTAGGCCTTTAGAATAATGCTAAACATTTCCGTGACTCTATCCAGTGAAGCAAACGATGCCAGCCCACTGAATTAATGACAAGTGGATGGAATGGGCGATAAATGTGGAAGTTACTTCACAATCAAATTGAAGATAGGCCTAACTGAATGATGAGGGTGAAGAGGTTGATTTCATTCAGAACAACAATGGTGTAATGAGGAGTTTGTGTTAAGCCTATGTATCAGCGTTGGCCCGCATGTTATTCATTTGACCGTGTGCCTTGCGGGTTGATACCATTCTCTTTTATGTTTTACTTTGTCAAAACAAGCTGTCACAGGACTGTTTTTATTTACGGTAACTCTATTACTAATCTCATTTATTGTAAGGGGAACGAAAACATGTTACGTGATGCAGTAGGCCTTTCAAAAAATGCAAAACATTTCCTTGACTCTATCCAAGTTAATGAGCGGGAAACAAACAATGCCAGTCAGCCTGCACAGCCGGCCCATTGAAACTACCCCGAAACTATACCCAAACTAATTACACATAATAAAAGTTAGCCTATAGACCTGATTAAATTGACAATAATCTGATGGGTGACAATATTAGGACTATCAGTTGTCAAACTGTACAATCCATGAAGCGATGGGTGCATCTTGTAATTGACAGATGCAGGGAAAGAACCATCATTTTTATCATATCCTCCTTCAGAGTCACATGCAGGTAAAACATTTTCATTTCTATATAATATCAGAAAGAGCATATTCTGCCATTTCTATGACACATTTGTCAAATAACTCTCAAAATTCAATAGGTGCAGCTCTATTTGCAAATGTCATTTTTCCAAGAATATCCATGATGTCCATGCATTCGCCACATGACCACTCGTGCGGCAGCATTGCTCTGGCAACTATTCAAAAACTAGTAACATTAAAATATGCTACTCTGTTGTCAATGTTAGAAATGGAGAAACAAACTGATAATGGTGCATCTTCCACTGGGAGAGTCAAATCAGACACTGAGTACAACATACAATGTGTGTAGTTCACAAAGGCAAGCCCAACCAAACGACTGGATGCACTGAGTTGGAGTCGCATGGCGGATTGGATATTAAGCTTGCTGATGAAGAGTCTTCATCTGATTCTGATGTTGATTTCGAGCCTCCGCCTCTGATGCCTGAGACTCGCTGCAGAAAAACCAGAACAGAGCCAACTGAGACAGTGATCCTCAACTGCCACGGTGAGACAGGAGTCTAGGAGGGATGGCACGGTGCGACCGGAGTCTGGGATGGATGCCACGGTGCGACCGGAGTCTGGGATGGATGCCACGGTGAGACCGGAGTCTGGGATGGATGCCACGGTGAGACCGGAGTCTGGGATGGATGCCACGGTGAGACCGGAGTCTGGGAGGGATGCCACGGTGAGACCGGAGTCTGGGATGGATGCCACGGTGAGACCGGAGTCTGGGATGGATGCCACGGTGAGACAGGAGTCTGGGAGGGATGTCACAGTGAGACAGGAGTCTGGGAGGGATGGCACGGTGAGACAGGAGTCTGGGAGGGATGGCACGGTGAGACAGGAGTCTGGGAGAGATGCCACGGTGAGACAGGAGTCTGGGAGGGATGGCACGGTGAGACCAGAGTCTGGGAGGGATGGCACGGTGAGACAGGAGTCTGGGAGGGATCGCACGGTGAGACAGGAGTCTGGGAGGGATGGCACGGTGAGACAGGAGTCTGGGAGGGATGGCACGGTGAGACAGGAGTCTGGGAGGGATGGCACGGTGAGACAGGAGTCTGGGAGGGATGCCACGGTGAGACAGGAGTCTGGGAGGGATGGCACGGTGAGACAGGAGTCTGGGAGGGATGGCACGGTGAGACCAGAGTCTGGGAGGGATGGCACGGTGAGACAGGAGTCTGGGAGGGATGGCACGGTGAGACAGGAGTCTGGGAGGGATGGCACGGTGAGACAGGAGTCTGGGAGGGATGGCACGGTGAGACAGGAGTCTGGGATGGATGCCACGGTGAGACAGGAGTCTGGGAGGGATGGCACGGTGAAACAGGAGTCTGGGAGGGATCGCACGGTGAGACAGGAGTCTGGGAGGGATGGCACGGTGAGACCGGAGTCTGGGAGGGATGGCACGGTGCGACCGGAGTCTGGGAGGGATGCCACGGTGAGACAGGAGTCTGGGAGGGATGCCATGGTGAGACAGGAGTCTGGGAGGGATGGCACGGTGAGACCAGAGTCTGGGAGGGATGCCACGGTGAGACAGGAGTCTGGGAGGGATGGCACGGTGAGACAGGAGTCTGGGATGGATGGCACGGTGAGACCAGAGTCTGGGAGGGATGGCACGGTGAGACAGGAGTCTGGGAGGGATGGCACGGTGAGACAGGAGTCTGGGAAGGATGCCACGGTGAGACAGGAGTCTGTGAGGGATGCCACGGTGAGACAGGAGTCTGGGAGGGATGCCACGGTGAGACAGGAGTCTGGGATGGATGCCACGGTGAGACAGGAGTCTGGGATGGATGCCACGGTGAGACAGGAGTCTGGGATGGATGGCACGGTGAGACAGGAGTCTGGGATGGATGCCACGGTGAGACAGGAGTCTGGGAGGGATGGCACGGTGAAACAGGAGTCTGGGAGGGATCGCACGGTGAGACAGGAGTCTGGGAGGGATGGCACGGTGAGACCGGAGTCTGGGAGGGATGGCACGGTGCGACCGGAGTCTGGGAGGGATGCCACGGTGAGACAGGAGTCTGGGAGGGATGCCACGGTGAGACAGGAGTCTGGGAGGGATGGCACGGTGAGACCAGAGTCTGGGAGGGATGCCACGGTGAGACAGGAGTCTGGGAGGGATGGCACGGTGAGACAGGAGTCTGGGATGGATGGCACGGTGAGACCAGAGTCTGGGAGGGATGGCACGGTGAGACAGGAGTCTGGGAGGGATGGCACGGTGAGACAGGAGTCTGGGAAGGATGCCACGGTGAGACAGGAGTCTGTGAGGGATGCCACGGTGAGACAGGAGTCTGGGAGGGATGCCACGGTGAGACAGGAGTCTGGGATGGATGCCACGGTGAGACAGGAGTCTGGGATGGATGCCACGGTGAGACAGGAGTCTGGGATGGATGCCACGGTGAGACCGGAGTCTGGGAGGGATGGCACGGTGAGACAGGAGTCTGGGATGGATGCCACGGTGAGACAGTAGTCTGGGAGGGATGGCACGGTGAGACAGGAGTCTGGGAGGGATGCCACGGTGAGACAGGAGTCTGGGAGGGATGCCACGGTGAGACAGGAGTCTGGGATGGATGCCACGGTGAGACAGGAGTCTGGGATGGATGGCACGGTGAGACAGGAGTCTGGGAGGGATGGCACGGTGAGACAGGAGTCTGGGAGGGATGCCATGGTGAGACAGGAGTCTGGGAGGGATGGCACGGTGAGACCAGAGTCTGGGAGGGATGGCACGGTGAGACAGGAGTCTGGGAGGGATGGCACGGTGAGACAGGAGTCTGGGAGGGATGGCACGGTGAGACAGGAGTCTGGGATGGATGCCACGGTGAGACAGGAGTCTGGGAGGGATGGCACGGTGAAACAGGAGTCTGGGAGGGATCGCACGGTGAGACAGGAGTCTGGGAGGGATGGCACGGTGAGACCGGAGTCTGGGAGGGATGGCACGGTGCGACCGGAGTCTGGGAGGGATGGCACGGTGAGACAGGAGTCTGGGAGGGATGCCACGGTGAGACAGGAGTCTGGGAGGGATGGCACGGTGAGACCAGAGTCTGGGAGGGATGGCACGGTGAGACAGGAGTCTGGGAGGGATCGCACGGTGAGACAGGAGTCTGGGAGGGATGGCACGGTGAGACAGGAGTCTGGGAGGGATGGCACGGTGCGACCGGAGTCTGGGAGGGATGCCACGGTGAGACAGGAGTCTGGGAGGGATGCCACGGTGAGACAGGAGTCTGGGAGGGATGGCACGGTGAGACCAGAGTCTGGGAGGGATGGCACGGTGAGACAGGAGTCTGGGAGGGATCGCACGGTGAGACAGGAGTCTGGGAGGGATGGCACGGTGAGACAGGAGTCTGGGAGGGATGCCACGGTGAGACAGGAGTCTGGGAGGGATGCCACGGTGAGACAGGAGTCTGGGAGGGATGCCACGGTGAGACAGGAGTCTGGGATGGATGGCACGGTGAGACAGGAGTCTGGGATGGATGGCACGGTGAGACCAGAGTCTGGGAGGGATGGCACGGTGAGACAGGAGTCTGGGAGGGATGCCACGGTGAGACAGGAGTCTGGGAGGGATGGCACGGTGAGACAGGAGTCTGGGAGGGATGGCACGGTGAGACAGGAGTCTGGGAAGGATGGCACGGTGAGACAGGAGTCTGGGAGGGATGCCACGGTGAGACAGGAGTCTGGGAGGGATGGCACGGAGAGACAGGAGTCTGGGAGGGATCGCACGGAGAGACAGGAGTCTGGGATGGATGCCACGGTGAGACAGGAGTCTGGGAGGGACGGCACGGTGAGACAGGAGTCTGGGAGGGATGCCACGGTGAGACAGGAGTCTGGGAGGGATGCCACGGTGAGACAGGATTCTGGGAGGGAGGGCACGGTGAGACAGGAGTCTGGGAGGGATGGCACGGTGAGACAGGAGTCTGGGATGGATGCCACGGTGAGACAGGAGTCTGGGAGGGACGGCACGGTGCGACCGGAGTCTGGGAGGGATGCCACGGTGAGACAGGAGTCTGGGAGGGATGGCACGGTGAGACAGGAGTCTGGGAGGGATGGCATGGTGAGACAGGAGTCTGGGAGGGATGCCACGGTGAGACAGGAGTCTGGGAGGGATGCCACGGTGAGACAGGAGTCTGGGATGGATGCCACGGTGAGACAGGAGTCTGGGATGGATGCCACGGTGAGACCAGAGTCTGGGAGGGATGGCACGGTGAGACAGGAGTCTGGGATGGATGCCACGGTGAGACAGGAGTCTGGAAGGGATGGCACGGTGAGACCGGAGTCTGGGAGGGATGCCACGGTGAGACAGGAGTCTGGGATGGATGCCACGGTGAGACAGGAGTCTGGGATGGATGCCACGGTGAGACAGGAGTCTGGGATGGATGCCTTGAGGTCGGAGGCCGAGCAGTTGCCATACCAGGCAGTGATGCAACCCGTCAGGATGCTCTCGATGGTGCAGCTGTAGAACCTTTTGAGGACCCATGCCAAATCTTTTCAGTCTCCTGAGGGGGAATAGGTTTTGTCGTGCCCTCTTCACGACTGTCTTGGTGTGCTTGGACCATGTTAGTTTGTTGGTGATGTGGACACCAAGGAACTTGAAGCGCTCAACCTGCTCCACTGCAGCCCCATCGATGAGAATGGGGGTGGGCTCAGTCCTCTTTTTCCTGTAATCCACAATCATCTCCTTTGTCTTGATCACGTTGAGGGAGAGGTTGTCCTGACACCACACGGCCAGGTCTCTGACCTCCTCCCTATAGGCTGTCTCATCGTTCTCGGTGATCAGGTCTACCACTGTTGTCATCGGCAAATTGAATGATGGTGTTGGAGTCGTGTTTGGCCATGCAGTCATGAGTGAACAGGGAGTACAGGAGGGGGCTGAGCACGCACACCTGAGGGGCCCCTATGTTAAGGATCAGTGTGGCGGATGTGTTGTTGCCTACCCTTACCACCTGGGGGCGGCCCGTCAGGAAGTCCAGGATCCAGTTGCAGAGGGAGGTGTTTAGTCCCAAGGTCCTTAGCTTATTGATGAGCTTTGAGGGCACTATGGTGTTGAACGCTGAGCAGTAGTCAATGAATAGCATTCTCACATTGGTGTTCCTTTTGTCCAGGTGGGAAAGGGCAGTAAGGAGTGCAATGGACATTGAAATATCTGTGGATCTGTTGGGGCGGTATGCAAATTGGAGTGGGTCTAGTGTTTCTGGGATGATGGTGTTGATGTGAGCCATGACCAGCCTTTCAAATCACGTCATGGCTACAGACGTAAGTGCTACGGGTCGGTAGTCAGTTAGGCAGGTTACCTTGGTGTTCTTGGGCACAGGGACTATGGTGGTCTGCTTAAAACCTGTTTGGGAAAGGCGTCCCGCTAGCGGCACACCTGGCCAACATCCGGTGAAATTGCAGAGTGCCAAATTCAAAAACAGAAATACTCATAATAAAAATTCATAAAACATACAAGTGTTATACATCAGCTTAAATATTAACTTCTTGTTAATCCAGCCGCTGTGTCAGATTTCAGAAAGGCTTTACGGCGAAAGCATACCATGCGATTATCTGAGGACAGCGCCCCGCGTACAAAACCATACAAACATTTTCCAGCCAAGTAGAGGAGTAACAAAAGTCAGAAATAGCCATAAAATGAATCACTTACCTTTGATGATCTGCATATGGTTGCACTCACAAGACTCCATGTTACACAATAAATGTTCGCTTTGTTCGATAAAGTCCCTCTTTATGTCCAAAAACCTCCATTTTGTTGGCGCGTTTTGTTCAGTAATCCATTGGCTCAAAGGGGGTCACAACAGGTAGACGAAAAATCCAAATAGTACCAGTAAAGTTCGTAGAAACATGTCAAATGATGTTTATAATCAATCCTCAGGTTGTTTTTTGTCTAAATAATCAATAATATTTCAACCGGACAATAGCGTCGTCAATATAAAGGAAAAATTACAAAAGGTGCACCAAATAGGTCTGGGACTTTCCACTGTCCACTCATTCAAAGTGGTCATTCTCCCTCATTTTTCAGAATAAAAGCCTGAAACAATGTCTAAAGACTGTTCACATCTAGTGGAAGCCATAGGGAACGCAATCTGGGTCATATCCCTTTATATGGTGGATAGGCTTTCAATGGAAAAACACCCATTTCAAAATAATGGCACTTCCTGGATGGATTTTCCTCAGGTTTTCGCCTGCCATATCAGTTTTGTTATACTCATAGACATTATTTTAACAGTTTTAGAAACTCTAGAGTGTTTTCTATCCAAATCTACCAAACATATGCATATCCTAGCTTCTGGGCCTTAGTAACAGGCAGTTTGCTTTGGTCACACTTTTCATCCGGGTGTGAAAATACTGCCCCCTTTCCCAAACAGGTTTTAAAACATGTTGGTATTACAGACTCGGACAGGGAGAGGTTGAAAATGTCAGTGAAGACCCTTGCCAGCTGGTCAGTGCATGCTCACAGTACACGTCCTGGTAATCCGTGTCCAATACAATCAACAAATTATCGTTTTTATATCTTGTCATGAATATATTTCCATAAATATTTATTGTGGCAATTCATTGTTCATGCACTGATGCTTTTGTTTACCTGGCTGGTTAAATTATCATCATCATCTTGTTTGTTTCTACATTGTCAGGTTGATATGCATATGCTAAAGGTGACGCCAGGCAACGTTCTCTAGCGAGTACTGATAGGCTGAAAGGCCAGGCAGTTCTAGTGTTAATGGTTAATCCTTTAGCCTTGATACTATTGAACAAATTGGAGGAGTTATACAGCAGCTCAGCCTAGCTTTGTGTGTGTGTGTGTGTGTGTGTGTGTGTGTGTGTGTGTGTGTGTGTGTGTGTGTGTGTGTGTGTGTGTGTGTGTGTGTGTGTGTGTGTGTTCTGAGTGATTGGAGGGAAACAACTCCCATCTACAAGCTTCATATTACCATAATTACATGTACACTTCATCTAAAAGCCATTGGAGCTGTAAGACCACTAGCGCTCATAAAACAAAAGCAGAATGAGTGAAATCAATGAGCAGGGTAACCAGGGAAACAGACACACAGGCTCCACACTGTGCAGGGAGCCTGAGAACAGTCTGCCTATCCCAGTTCATCTCCGTCATCTATGTCCACAGCAGTCAAGGTTACACAACATACGACAGTTACTACTGGAGAGCTTCCCAGAATTCAGCAGCTCATCTCCTGGACATAGACTTCACATTGCTGCAATGCATCTCCTTCAGTCTGAGAGACAACTGGCCCACTGAAATAACACTTAAGAGGATTCACTGGGTCAAATGTAATTTCATTATATATATATATATATATATATATATATATATATATATATATATTTTTTTATATTTTTTTTACATAAACTCAACTTTCTGCCGCCCCAACGACCAGATCGACAGAATGCAGTGTCAGCCAGCAGCAACCAGAAGAGGACATGATGTCATCCCAATATTCCTGCTCCCTTCCAGGCCTGGCTAAAATGGCCGTACCAGTGTAATCCCATTAGAGCTAATCCCAGCTCGGTGCCTCTCCCCTGGGTACAGCTCCCTGCTCCGTACCCCTCCATCCCCTCTCCTTCCCTTCTCCCTGGCCCTGCCTCCCTGAGGGGTAGGGTGGGGTGAAGGCACACGGGGGGGTCTAGGGTGCGCCACTAATTAAGATGTAGACATACATTGACATCCGAACATGCAGATTGGCTGTGAGAATGACTTGTGGGCCCGGAAAATGTGTGTAATCCAAACATAGGCTCTCATTATCATGCTGGGGATAAAATTGTGTTTTTGGCTAATCCTATCCAAGTGCATCCTGGGACAGTGCCCATAGTGGCTGACACACACACACCAGCTCTATTAGGTCTATTGTTATACTGTATGGAACTGTCTTTGGAAACATGGAGATACTGCAAGGGGTGTTAGAAATGAGTAGAACTAATCTAGTATCACAGATCAGGTGATAGTGTGTTAGGCTCTGGAACACTGTTGTGTGTGGTATGTTTCTCTATATGGAGCCCGGCAGCAGCTTCTACACACAGCTGAAAGGTGAAAGCACAGGTTGGAATCTTCCCCTGTTGCCATAGAGACACATGATATATGCTTGTTTTACATTCAACTCTTATGTAGATTTGATCCATACAAATGAGCTCTAAATATTTCAGCATCTTGTCTCACCATAACCAATTGTACAGCAATCAGCTAGGCTGCTATATACAGCTAGGCTGCTATATACAGCTAGGCTCCTATATACAGCTAGGCTCCTATATACAGCTAGGCTCCTATATACAGCTAGGCTGCTATATACAGCTAGGCTCCTATATACAGCTAGGCTCCTATATACAGCTAGGCTCCTATATACAGCTAGGCTCCTATATACAGCTAGGCTCCTATATACAGCTAGGCTCCTATATACAGCTAGGCTCCACAGGAGGTTGGTGGCACCTTAATTGGGGAGGATGGGCTCGTGGTAATGACTGGAGCGGAGTCAGTGGAAAGGTATCAACAACATAAAACACATGGTTTCCATGTGCTTGATGTCATTCCATTTGCTCTGTTCCGGCCATTATTATGAGCCGTCCTCCCCTCAGCAGCCTCCTATGCTAGGCCCCTATATAAACAGCAGTTGATCCATACATTGTATGCTATACAGCATTTCCTGTTGCTGCAGGATTATTTCCCTGGTGAAGCAAACTGGCTCAAATGAAGATCCTACATCTGTAGCAGTGATAATGGCACTAGAACCAGCGTTGTTCCATCCTGGCCCCTGGCTGTTTCCCCTGGTATCTGATAGGTCAACATGGAGCTAATCCTCCACAGCTACTGCCACACTGACCTGTCAATCAGAACACAGATCTGTCAAACAGAGATAACCACCTAATTAAGCAATCATACATAAATATGGCACTGCTCTGTGGATCAATACCCCCTGCAATCACAATGACTGGAAGGATCTCGCAAGCTAATCATGTAACCAAGCAAGCAAAATGTTTTATCTTATTTAATATTAATGAAACAATTACACTGCAGGCGAGGCACACTGCATTTTCCACTCTGTTGTCTTCGGTTACTGAATCTTCAGTATGAAGCCAGCCAAAGAGGAAAAGAACAATGCAATGGGATAGGATAGGACTAGGTCTCTCATTCTACATGATATACATCCCTGTAGTTCCTAAACAGGAACCAATGACCTTTCAACAAAAAGCCCAGTCCAGCCAAGAACGGAGACAGCAAGTCTTCCACTAGGCACCAACGCTTGTTTGAGCCAAAACTAAAGCCCTCTTCAAAGGAAAAGACAATGTGTCTGTTGACTGTAGCCTTTATGCAGTGTGACTGACTGGGCCCTTGAGAGGAGCATGAGGCTAGTTAGAGAGGCTGGGGCAGAGGCCGAGACCAAGGCAGAGGGATGGTGAGGGAGGGAGGCTGAGGCTGCCCAGACAGACTGAGCCAGTGCAGCTCCCTTCTCTAATCCCCTCCCTGTTAAACGTTGACAGCAGGAGAATGATTAGTCCTGTACTCGGCTCTCAGGGGTGCCAAGGAGAAGCTGACATATTCAAAAGGAAGCCTTATCAGCAACCGCTCACAGGGTGTTTGCGCTGCGATTTCCATAAATCAGGAGTAAGTTGAGGAAGTGAGAGAGCTCACACTCTCCACCCTCCTGCTCTCATCTGCACCGCACTCCCAGTACTGGAAGAAGGATGTAGTGTTTGGAGGGGTTGGATGGGCTGGGATGGGGGGGGGGATGCTAGTTTGCTTTCCTCTTCAGTCTTCCTCACAGCCGTGTGGTCCCATGTGGCCTGCTGCATCTACAGGTTCTATATGGACTTGATCAAACAAATGGAAACTCAATGTGTCCTTGAGGATATTTGTCATGTGTGTTTTTGAAAATACAAGGGGAGTCTGAGAATCTCGAAAACACACACTAGAGGCAACATTCAAATCTGACAAAATCTGTCAGGGTATAACACAAAAGCATGAATGCACTATCATCTTTACACCTCTAGGGACAGATGCTACAAGAGGCAGATGTCTGTACTTCCCTACAAAGTCAAAGTGGTGTAACTCCGCAAAAAAATGAACTGCAAAATCTGACTTCAAAGTCTTTTTCTGTCTAGACAGACAGCAATTACTGGTACTTCATGATATATTCTGATCGACTGGCGTGTTCTTGTGTCAGTAAACTAAATACCACATGAATCAGATAATATACGTGTCCATTAGAAGAGATCCATTTTTCTTTTGTAAACTAACCTTCTTTTCTGAGAACTGTCTTATATTTCCAAACATGTTGAAGCAGACATCTGTGTATGCAGCGTACCGGAGGCTGAAATGTGAAATGTCACAGTCCCTCACAGCCATGACTGTAGTCAAGATTGGGCAATATTAAAGAAGATGAGCATCATGTCTCTGTGTGAAAAGGTCAAGCCACGTCGTCATCTAAGCCTCATTTATACCTGACGCTAGCATGCATCCTTTGCCCTGATTTGATCCATATTCTGATTGTGCCCACATTTTCAGATGTGCATCTACACATGGTATTAAAATGTGTCTCATATCTGTCCACTGTGTCCGCATTGTGACCAGATTTCCAAGACCCTCCCTGTATGCAAATTATTTGACAGCTATTCTTTCAAAATAATATTTATTCGTTATTTTAAGACACATATTGATGCCATAAGTCAATGGTGGTACCTGTCAATGATTTTAGAAGGAGGATAATCATGATTTAAATAGTTTCACTGTCCAGTTCAGTCTACACTTGTAAGATATCCAGACACAATGCGTGCCTGACGACCTCTGGAGGTGGTCGGAAGATCAGATCACGATCTGTCTGAAAATGTGGGCACAATCAGAATGTGGACAAGATCAGGACAAAGGATGCATGTTAGAACCAGGTATATATGGGCTCTACTGTCGCCTAGCAACAGGATCCAGTGGTGGGGTGACACAAGACACTTTCAAGATGTTTTAATATTAATCCCTGTATTGTCTACATATACAGTACCAGTCAAAAATGTGGACACCTACTCATTCAAGGGTTTTTCTTAATTTTTAGTATTTTCTACATTGTAGAATAATAGTGAAGACATCAAAACTACGAAATAACACATATGGAATTATGTAGTAACCAAAAAAGTGTTCAACAAATCAAAATATATTTTAGATTTGAGATTCTTCAAAGTAGCCATTGCACACGCGTGGCATTCTCTCAACCAGCTTCACCTGGAATGCTTTTCCAACAGTCTTGAAGGAGTTACCACATATGCTGAGCACTTGTTGGCTGCTTTTCCTTCACTCTGCGGTCCAACTCACCCAAAACCATCTCATTTGGGTTGAGGTTGGGTGATTGTGGAGGCCAGGTCATCTGATGCAGCACTCCATATAATATAAAATATATATTATTTGGTTACCATATGATTCCATATGATTTATTTCATAGTTTTGATGTCTTGTAGAAAATAGTAAAAATAAAGAAAAACCCTGGAATGATTAGGTGTGTAAACTTTTGACTGGTACTGTATGTTCATTTAAATGTGTCTACACAGTCTACATGTATGATTTTTTCCACAGTACAGTATGTACAGTATTTACAGGGCATAGTCTATGCCAATATGAAGTATGTGTGTCTGGGTCTGTAGCCACCCTCCCTGATCTGCAGCAGCAGTAGTGGGTGTCCTGTTGAGAGCCTGGCCCCTCCCTGATCTGCAGCAGCAGTACTGGATGTCCTGTTGAGAGCCTGGCCCCTCCCTGATCTGCAGCAGCAGTAGTGGGTGTCCTGTTGAGAGCCTGGCCCCTCCCTGATCTGCAGCAGCAGTAGTGGATGTCCTGTTGAGAGCCTGGCCCCTCCCTGATCTGCAGCAGCAGTAGTGGGTGTCCTGTTGAGAGCCTGGCCCCTCCCTGATCTGCAGCAGCAGTAGTGGATGTCCTGTTGAGAGCCTGGCCCCTCCCTGATCTGCAGCAGCAGTAGTGGGTGTCCTGTTGAGAGCCTGGCCCCTCCCTGATCTGCAGCAGCAGTACTGGGTGTCCTGTTGAGAGCCTGGCCCCTCCCTGACTGCAGGTGTCCCCCACCCCTAATCCCTGTTTTACCAGCTGTCAGGGCCACATGGCCCCCCCAAACTACCACCAGTACCAGCAGCCAAGCAGGGACCCCACAACTACACCAACTGAATTATTCAAAGCTCTTTTCTTGACACAATTCCAAACAATTGTTCATTCTCCCAGATGCTTTACAATCTGATAGCAGTGGATTAGTGAGTAATAAAGTCAAATCTATTCCTATAAACCAACAACTCAGCAAAACTATTGAGAGTGCCCTCAAGCATATGGACAATTCTATAATTTCTCTAAAGGCAGTGAAAACATTTGTTTTCCTTCCAATATCCAGTCTAAAGAAATAGTGGAGTAACACAACCCAATTACCTAGTCCTAGGCCCAGACGCTTTGCCTTTGAAAGGAATTCATCTTCACAACCTTGGAGAAAGAGTTGGTAGAGGCACGGCTAAGAGAAGGCACTACAGCTCACCTCCAGGAGGAGAGCTGATATAGCAGGAATGAAACATGCACGCTAGTGTAACCTCGTTCTGATGTTGAATGGTGTGGATAACTGTAGCTATGATATGATTCATGTTATACAAGCCAATAAGAATAACAGAAAATATATGCCTCCCTCATTTTTCAGATAGCAGATGGGGTAATATTTCACAGTTTGACAGCAGAAAATTGGCGCTGTATTTGAAGCAAACATGTACTGCAAACAAAAGGTCCATCATTTGACTATTAATTATAAATCAGCACCAAGCTGGTTTCAAATTAAAAAATGCACCTAGGCTTTCGATTTACAGTGTTGAAAGATAGAGTCGAATTCCAACAAAAATATATCTATACACGTCGATACATAGCGAACAACCTTTCTTACGACTGGCTTACCATTTTGTCTAAGAAACAAAGACTTCAGTTATGTCTGAACAGAGCAACACGATTTAATGCCAGATAATTATGGCTGAACACCAGTTCCTTGACTCTGACCTTGATTATTGTGCCAAATCTGACAAGCAGCAGGAAGCATTTCCCCCAATCCCAACTCTGGAATCATCTCTCCTTGTAGAACAGCCACGGGAGGTTTGGCTTGAATGCATTTATTCCCATATCACTTTTGGGCGGAAATAAATAAATGAACAAATGACTAGCCCTGAGACACCTCTTCTCTCTCTGCATCTCTGCCTGGACTGTCGCCATCCCTACTGTTGCCCCGGGAAACCATGTTAATTCATCTCCATGCACAACAAAAGCAGAGCAATTAGTGCATTTTGGGTGAGATGGTTGGCTAATGTAATCAGGAAGGAGCACAGGTCTGGGACATGGAAGAGATCTAACTTATCTTACCAACACTTGAGACTCACAACTAATGTTAACGAGGAGTCAAAGAGAATGGAGTTAAGAGTCAATGAGTAAACTATCAGTGATCTGCTCCTATTTCATCTGAAAAACAGATCTGAGTTGGTGACAGTCAGATGCATGTCTGCTTTCTATTACAGGATGCAGCTGTTTCATATGCATCCAGTGCTCCCCGTTCACAGTTATCTTACTATTAAACAATCATGCAAAGATTTATGCAACTCATACAGTATTGCTTAGCATAAGTCAAAAAGAACAACCGTAAACTTTGAGAGAACTTTGTTGGGGTTGTCTTGGGTATTTCAGTCAGCATGGACGGTCAGGTGAGCCAATCGATAGCCTGTGATACCTACTGATCTGCCGGGGGCTGTCTGTGGGACTGTGGGGCTTTGCTAGCTGTTGTTGTAGAGCCAGCACAGTAACAGCCAGCAGGCCTTACCACTGCTATACTTTCCAGAAGACAGGGGCGAGAGGCGAGGGGCGAGGAGAGACAAACGAGGGATCTTCTTTCTACAGAGCCAAGCAGCCATGCTAAATCATTTCGGCAGCTCTTCCCAGAGCAATTTAGCAACATCTCAGATTCACTATATCATCTCCTTCCATAGACACAGGCTATGATATCGTGAAACAAAACAAGCACCATGTGAAATATTAAAGACCTAGGAACATGGGAAATGAGGTGTAGTAGAGGAGTGCATGCTGCAGTAGTTTCTGCCGCACTAGGCTTTCTCAGAGACATGGAGAGAGCGGGGGGTAAGATGAGCAGAGTATTGTCCCCCATGAGATGAGAAGGGGGGCAGTGGGCAGGACAAGCATGCAGGTGGAGAAGACATGGCTAGGTTTTCTAGAGAAATCCATACATGTGCATTCCCAATGTCTGAGTTAATGGCTGAATGGCATTAGAAATGTGAAAGATATAAGACAGAAAATAAAGTCCTTTGTGAAAGTCGTAAGGAACATGCAACAGAACAATAGATATTTATGTTTAAGATGTCTCCACCACCACTACCCACACTATGCACCAGCACAGTGACAGAATAAAGTCCTGAGCCTGAATCCAGAAGGAACCGGTAGCTGATCTGAGGGCAACTCCCCACTCTATTCCTCCTCTGCAGACTCCTCCCCATGATTGATAGTGTGGGCTCTGAAGCATGCCTAAAACAGGACCCTTGTATCGTCACAAAACACTGCATTTCCCTCACCACTGCCTGAGTGCAGTTGATAAACCACTGGGCTACTTTTTCCTATTGATTGTGTGAAAGGTAATAGTGTATGTGCTTTCGTTCTTAATCACATCTGGTCTGTAATGTTAAGCGAATGGATTACAACCTTTTTATAACAAGCCTAAATCACACTAGGCTGATAATCAACATTTGTTTCAGTTATTTTAATTGAAAGGAAGGAAATTGATGGCAAACTTCTTTGCCAGGGATTATTCTGGAAATATATGAGCTGCAGAAATAAAGGAAAATAACACATTATGTAATCCCTCTATCACTGCCCGCACCTGCCTGCCCATCCAGCATCACTACTCTGGACAGCTCTGACTTAGAATACGTGGATAACTACAAATACCTGGGTGTCTGGCTAGACTGTAAACTCTCCTTCCAGACTCATATTAAGCATCTCCAATCCAAAATTAAATCTAGAATCGGCTTCCTATTTTGCAACAAAGCATCCTTCACTCATGCTGCCAAACATACAGTGGGGGAAAAAAGTATTTGATCCCCTGCTGATTTTGTACGTTTGCCCACTGACACGGAAAGGATCCGTCTATAATTTTAATGGTAGGTTTATTTGAACAGTGAGAGACAGAATAACAACAAAAAAATCCAGAAAAACGCATGTCAAAAATGTTATAAATTGATTTGCATTTTAATGAGGGAAATAAGTATTTGACCCCTCTGCAAAACATGACTTAGTACTTGGTTTTGTTCATTCCATGTGTAACTCTGTGTTGTATGTGTCTAACTGCCATGCTTGATCTTGGCCAGGTCGCAGTTGCAAATGAGAACTTGTTCTCAACTAGCCTACCTGGTTAAATAAAGGTGAAATAAAAAAATAAAAATCAGTTCATATGAAGATGGTGAAATACCATGTGAGTAGTTATAATGGCAAATATCTCCCTCCCTCCAAATGTTTCTGCTACACATGATCAATAAAACTATAGAGCCAATAAACATGCATTGCACACATTTGAGTGGTTGGACACTGATTCCATGTCCCATTTCTATCCATACAGAACACAGATCAAGGAACAGCTGCAGGGGAAGGACTGGCGGCCAATAACACCGTATACTGTGCCTCCTCTGACGCAATGTGGCTTTGAGACGTGTGTTTGAATGTCAGAGCCTAATCCACACCGGGCATTAGAAAATACATTATTTTATATTAGTGTACATCAGCATTCTTTGGGGGGAAAAAACTCTGAAATACCTCAAAGTCCACAGTCAGCTCTCTGATAACTGAACAAGCTTTTTGGTCCCGGAGAGATTGGGAAGGGATCAAGCGTGACAGCAAAGCAGCATCTTGGATACACTTTACCAAAGACTCTTTGAAAGTCAAACATCAATGTTCCCCAATAATGTAACTTTTTACAATACCATTTGTTCCAATATATCTTCGTATTACAGTACAGGTAATGCCACAATATTAGGATATTTGGGGGAATTCTATGAAAGGATGGTGTTTCTTTTCGAAATGGCATATATGTTTACCTCAACGGGGATTAGAATCCTAATCTTTGATTCCAGAGCCATGTTTCAGAACCTCCGCTCCATTACTCTCCAAACAGCCAACTGAAATGACCTATTTACAAAAAAAAACCAAATACCTTATCTAGCCCAGCAGTCATGTGTGTGTTTTCCTGAGGGAGGTAGGGAGTAGGACTGTGATATTTTGGTGAGACCGGCGCTTTGAAGCCAGAGAAGAGGAAACGAAGAGGCTGGTTTAAGGATAAGACAGGCCCATGGAAAGGAGGATTAGCAGGATTTAGAGGCAGTGTCGTGGGTGTGCAGCTCACAACACAAAATATGCTGTTTCTATCTTAGTCACTGTTCTGAAACTTTGAGAACCCTTCAAAGCCTTCACGTATTGTTGGGGGGGATGGTGAGTCACTGGAGGTGGACTCAGGCTCTGTGGTGGGTTTAGTGCCGTATTAACCAAGCTTTTCAGACGGCTCTCTGGGTGGTTTCTCCCCTGCTCTCAGTGTGCAGTTGGACTAACTACCCTAAGTAGAGCATGCTACTTAATATAACTTAAAGTGAGTGCTTGTAACTGCCCTCTCAACAGACATATGAGCCCTTCTTCAGAGTAACACACTAGATTATTAATTACTGCAACAACAGCTGACACAAATACAGGTGCACTCGCGTGCACACACACACACAAACACACAAACACACACACACACACACACACACACACACACACACACACACACACACACACACACACACACACACACACACACACACACACACACACACACACACACACACACACACACTAATCACTGTTCAGGGAGCCTAGAGGTGGATATTGGACCTGCTCTCTCTGTTACCTGCACTCCTCTGTTTGTAATCTGATAAGGGCTGACTGAAGAGCCTCTTGCTGGTGAGGTCAAATGAACTCCTATTCTTTTCTCTATATAGAGATACAGAGTGGCAGTAGGGTAGAATGTGTTACGGAGGTTGGGAACAGGGTCAGAATCCCCCATCCCTCTCTCCTTGTGCACTCTGGTAATTGAGTCAGTCCTGTGTATCAGGAAGCATCAGGCAGAGAGGACTGAGGCTGCCAGGGCTTATTTATGTTAAGATTGTTATGACACTGAAACATTCCCAGCAAAGTACTCAAAATAAATACACACTCAAGTCAAGGAAATCCCTGACGGAAAAATATTTTTGTTCCAATAATGAAAGTTGTTTGCGGGGACAAAACAAAGGGATACTGAGTCAAGAGTCTGGTCTTCTAATCTCTCCTACCTTGCAGAATGCCTCGCTTCTCATTCTTTATTTCTAACCTTATTATCTATCCAATTAAAAAGTCTAGAGGAAATGTTCTGATTTATATGCAGCTTGTTTTCTTCCATATAAGGACAAATACTGTAGGTCGCAAGGAGCGGTTACAATCCCACACTCCGTTACAGGAGCGGTAGTGTTGAGTGCAGACCACCCAGAGGAACCAGGGGTGAAGGAAGGAGGCCACGATGTGTAACGACAACATCCTCCGGTCTAGTATTTCATAACCATGGCAGTCAAACCATGCTCAAATCACTACGTTAACGTTACCATCTGTCCACTGGTCAGTACTATTATAATGAAACATGGTCTTAACAGTCAATCACCATTAACCTTTCTTCCTTAAGCACCAGCTAAGCCTAGCCACGAGCTGTTTACACCCTTACCGTCGATCAGAAAGTATCGGAGCATGAGGTCCAATATCAACAGGCTCAGAGACAGTTTCTATCTACAAGCCATCAGACTGCTGAACATTTGACCTGAACTGACCACCTGCACTGATTCTCAGCACCTTAGTACACATGCACTCACTCAGGCAGGCAGGCACACACCCGGTACATTCATGCTACACACACACAAACACATCACAACTGCTGCTACCAGACTTATGTTTTCTAAATACGGCACAATTTAAAACAATTCCCCCTTCCCAAACACACGTAAAATATTGGACTATAAATTGGGCCTTCCTGTATTATACTGATGCTAAAATGCTTATTTTATTTATTTTGTTCATATTCTTATCTTTTCGTATTTATTACTGTTGTTGCATTGTCGAGACGAAACCTGCAAGTAAGCATTTCATTTGACAGTGTATACACGTGTATCCTGTAGATATGACTAATAAAACATAAAACTGTTAAATGAACAGGTCCCTGCCTGTAAAAGACCACGATCAGCCTATTACAGAGCTCTGATTGGCCCATGCTTGGTGCTTTCAACGGTGTTGAGGGCAGCAGTAGTGAAACAGAAGTCAGCCAGCCGGGCAGCCAGCCGAGCAGCCAGCCGAGCAGCCAGCCGGGCAGCCAGCCGAGCAGCCAGCCGAGCAGCCAGCCGGGGCAGCCTGCAGCGGCAGCCAGCCGGGGCAGCCAGCTCCGCAGAGTTATGGGGGCCAGCTGGTGCCTGATGTTCCAGAGGCCCCCAGGGTCACACATCACAGCTGTGATGTCACTAATGGGCTCCAAATGCTTCCGAGGTTCCGCCATGCACACACTGCTGCCTCCATGCTATCTCCATTGAGACGGCCAGGCTGGCCATGTGGCTCTGACTGATGTGGCTCTGGTGTTATTAGATTTATTCTGCTCATCCCCACAGGTTGTGGTCACTTGTTGATGTGGGCTAGATATGGGGCTTGGGGTGAGGGCAGTACCGGATGCCTGCAGCTATGTCTGTTCAGTCAGGATGCTTTATGATGTGGCCATGCCCCTTGTTCAGCTCATCCATCTCTCTCTCAAATCCTGTACTAGCGAGGCAGGGTAGGAGGAAGGAATGATTGTGAATACGAATGTGAGAGGTTAGGAGTTCTGTGGCTAGCTCCGTTACAGAATGTAAAGAGCACACTCAGCGTATTTTGCTGCGTAGCCATTGTCACAGACACCGAGTCAATCACTGTGGACTAAATTGCCATGACAACCGCCTCCACTGCATGCCTTGCAAACCCTCCCCTGATCAGAGGAGCAGAAAGAAAGAACCCTGCAATCTCCAGAGGAAAGGCAGATTTTCAGGCATTCAACCTGGGAACATTTAAACATGAAGCATATGTACCTAAACCATATCCACTGATTCACTGGCCAAACTGGATGGGTGGCGGCTGGGGGTGGGGCTGGGGGTGGGGGGTGTACTGTGCTAAGACAATTGCAGCGTGACCTTGTGCAGGGAACATGGATGTATGAGATTGAATTGAGTGCTAATTAGCATCTATAGTGCCTCTTTGTAGGAAATGAGTTTACAAGACATATGGCCAAGCTCAGCTCAGGACCTTGATGCAATAACGAACATTCTAAAACGAGAGGCCACAACACAGTGTACTCATCACTTCCTTAAAGGAATAGATGATTGAAAGAAAGATTGGAGAGCTACTCCCAATACAGCAAATATTAGAAAACGATTGTGGTGTAAGTCACAAAGAATCTGATCGACAATTTGCCTGAACTTGCTGTTATAAGCCAAGGACAAGCTACAAAAAACACCTGTTCTGGGAGAGCCCTCAAGTTAAAAGGACAGTGGCAGTTAGTGAGTCACTCTACCATGAACACAGCTATTAGGAAAAAATAGGGACAAAATGGCTGCCAGGAAAATAAGTCTCTCCTCCCTGATGTACCCTGGAAAGACAGGAGAGGGCGAATGAAGGAATTCACTCCAGCTTTTTAGATACAAGGAATAATTATCCCCTGCAGTGAATATAAAACAGATCCCAATTTTCTGTTTTTTAAACTGGAGAATGCATCCTGTACCCCATCACCCCGCCCCTGTTCTCCTTGGGTCTGAATGCGCAGGCTGGTGAGGAGAAAATTGTGGCGTTTTACTCACTGACAGCGAAGGAGGGGGGCGGCGACTGGTGGGGGGCTATATCTTCACATAGCAATAAACAGTGCTGAAGTCCGCATTCAAGGACAAATTGCTGGATAACATGCAATAAGCTGGCCCCACGAATCTGCTTCTCTCTCTCTCGCTCCCTTTTACACACACACTGTCAAATTCTTATGCAAAGCACACACACACCCAGACAGTGTACAATGAACATGCCTTACATACATGCAGTACTTAACTTGGGCAGGAGTACCGGCATCTTAAATGTTCTAGCTACTACTTGAGCTCCTGTTCCTCTTATGGAATATTAGCTCAACAGTATCGTGGTGCTAAACAGAAACCGTACCTGTCCCCAAAATGAGCACAGACACCTATTTCAGTCCAAGTCAAGCACTGCATACATGGCAGCTGATATTGAAACACACACACACACACTGGATGTGGTGACTGATAGACCAGTCCACACCAGCTGGGCTCTCTTTGTGCTTCGGATGTGGTCTCCTAGCAACCAGTCACACCAGCTGTCAGTGTGCGGAATGGGAAGAGGAGGAACGGTGCAGGATCAGGGAGGGGCTGGCACTGCATCAAGACTCCCCCTACCATATCACCAGCAGCACATCGCCCTTGCTTCGCCTGCAGTCTGCAGCTAGCCTAGCCACCCCGCCTCGCCAGCTTCAGCACACAAAGAGAGCCCTAATACTACTCACATCGCAGTTTCATCACTCCAGAAGCGGAGGTGAACCCTACGTGTCTGTGCATTACAATGACCCTCAGGACTGGAGACATTCTGAGAAACAGACACAGTGTATAATAATACACTTTGATTAGGCTGGTGAACACATGGTTAGAGTGGCTTTGTTACTGCTACACACTACGGCATCTGAGAGCCATGTGGGTTTAAGAGCGTACTGCGTAATACACAGACCAAAGGCAAACGTGTGGGTTTCACACAAAGAAAAAACAGATGATATGGACAATCATATCACATCAAACTGTACATATGGCACATGCAATCATACAGCCAGCAATAAAATCAGTGTATGAAGTGCATCTTATTAAACATTCATAGCATGCAACAGCCAACAGATCCTAGAGATAGAGTTAGAGAGAGACAACAGATCCTAGAGATAGAGTTAGAGAGAGACAACAGATCCTAGAGATAGAGTTAGAGAGAGACAACAGATCCTAGAGATAGAGTTAGAGAGAGAGAACAGATCCTAGAGATAGAGTTAGAGAGAGACAACAGATCCTAGAGATAGAGTTAGAGAGAGACAACAGATCCTAGAGATAGAGTTAGAGAGAGAACAGATCCTAGAGATAGAGTTAGAGAGAGACAACAGATCCTAGAGATAGAGTTAGAGAGAGAGAGAACAGATCCTAGAGATAGAGTTAGAGAGAGAGAGAACAGATCCTAGAGATAGAGTTAGAGAGAGAGAACAGATCCTAGAGATAGAGTTAGAGAGAGACAACAGATCCTAGAGATAGAGTTAGAGAGAGAGAGAACAGATCCTAGAGATAGAGTTAGAGAGAGAGAGAACAGATCCTAGAGATAGAGTTAGAGAGAGAGAACAGATCCTAGAGATAGAGTTAGAGAGAGACAACAGATCCTAGAGATAGAGTTAGAGAGAGAGAGAACAGATCCTAGAGATAGAGTTAGAGAGAGAGACAACAGATCCTAGAGATAGAGTTAGAGAGAGACAACAGATCCTAGAGATAGAGTTAGAGAGAGACAACAGATCTGAGATTCAATCCAACAGAAGATCTAGTGCCTTTAAGCAGACAATGAACTTTTGACACCGTCTCTCATTTAGGAAAAACACCCCCATTTTGTATAAACGCTAAAGAGGTTTGGCATATTATTCCTGTACTTCTCATGCAGGTATGGCTGTGATGGTGCAGTATAACTGTGTAACTGACGGTTAGGGATGAAGACGGCCATGAAAATAAAATAACCGTCAAAACCGTTTAAACAATTCATTATTATTATCATTTTTTTATGTAGATAAAGCAATTATTTAGCTAACTTAGTCCGTCTGTCTTTTAAACTGTCTACATCTCCTCTTTCCAACTGTTGTTTGGTGCTCCAGCAGCTAATCCCACGGTGGTGAAGAGGCAGTATCCTGTCTATAGGCTATGCCACTTCAGTTTAAAAAAAGACTTTATTTTATACAATGCACATTTTCATTGCTTGCTAGTAAATACATGAATTGGTCTTCTCTTAAAAAAGGTTGATGTGTCTGACCATTCATGAATTATTCAACAGCAGTTGACTAGGTAGTTCTGGCTCTGAGTCTATCGTCTACGGTATGTCCATTCTGAGAGTTTCCTAAAGTAGCCTGTCAAACGCTCCCGTCATGTAAAAGGCCTATTTTCAGTAAAGGCCCTTTCTATAAAAGTCTATTATTTTTGTCAGAATCATTATAAATACGAGCACATTTGTTTATGACACCGTTCACGCCAACTGCGAAAATATCGTCCTGCCACAATCCCTCAATTATTTATTCAAAACAAGTTTATTGTGTGAATTGAATTAATACATTTCTCTCTGCCTGTTTTTTACATTTGCAATGCATCAGTGCAGCAAGGTATGAATTTAGCCAATGTGATCACATCACACCAGAGCTAGGCTACACGTGTCTATCACCATTCAAACTTTCCCACCAGTTGATTGTAGACTATTTTATAGCCATTCAGCAAGCAAGAGGATCGATCGATGCTTCTCTTCTCCAATAGGCCTAGGCCTATTAGTTTAAAAAAAGTTTCAAACTATATTGCTATTCGTTGTGTACCCGGAAAGTATTCAGACCCTTTGATTTTTTCCACAACTCTAGAGCTCTGTCAGAGTGACCATCGGGTTCTTGGTCACCTCGGTCACCTCGGGTACAGTCAGAATTTTTGGGACCCGTGAAGAACTCTACTTTGAACAACATATTGCCACAGAGAATGAGGTGACGTTATGCGAATTGTTCGGAAAAGTGGAGGGCAAAACGCATCGGACTTGGTGTGAATGGTTTAGTGCTTCAAAATCAGAAATCTATATTCTTTCAGTAATTCTTCTCCAATCTGATGTTTCTTCATTTGTAAACTAGACTAATACTTAGAGGTAACAATAACTTGAATACTAATGAAATGCTTCTGATAATAACAACGTGTAATGGTAATAGTGAAGTTGCAGAGAAAAGTAACGTGTTTATTTTGAGTCTGACATGCGCCAATCCCCCCTCCCAACGGTTATGACGGTGACCATGGGCTACGGTCATTGGCCTGGCCAATGACCGTAACCTCAAATTCCAAGACCGTCATAGCCCTACATCCAGGTTTTGTGAGTTTCAGTTTCCTGTTTGAGATCGCTCCAGGCTGGGTCAGTGAAATATGCTGATCAGACTTAATGTGAGACTGAATGTGAATATAAATCCTGGACAGTATTGTGTACACATACAAACACGCATGTGCGCATGCACAGACATATGTCCAGCATGTTTCCATCCATATTGATCCATAGCTGCCTTATATCTAAAACAAAATACACAACACTACCTAGGCTCAAAGTGACAGAAATCTTAAGGGGTTACTAGGAGACAGTGACCTGGGGCAGCCATGCAGTGAGCCTCTAGGGTGGGATATTAAAGTCGAATCAGCCTGCTATCTCCACACTGCAGCTCTGTCCTCCTCTAAAGCCTGCTGACTCACATCTGTCCATTACTAACAGGAATAATAATGAAGAAATAACAGAGACAGAGGGAGCACAATCCCTTTCTCCTCAATCAGCAGAACATAAAGCAGAGGAGATCTGACTTCCCCACAAAAGCAGAGGGGGGGGGGGGGGATTTCCTTAGTTAGTCTGCCGACCGTGGCCTCAGATGCATGTTTGATGACTGATACAATCAGAGTGGTCCAGACACAAGAGATTAGCAGTCAGTTTAACCATATCTGTAAACACTCAGCCTGGCTAGGACTGGGTCTATAGTACTGGAACCTAATTGAGCCTGGCCTCTTGCAGCACTGAGTGGTGTTGGACAGCCAGGAGAAGAGAAGAGGACATTCTAACGAACAGGGTCAGATGCATTATGACGGGGCAGAATTGTCTTTTGCTCCCAGCAAGGACATGAAATCAACGATGCCATCGTTAAAAAACGAAAAATGTCAGATTCCGCTCTACCACTGCCGACACCCTTTAGAAGGTGGGTGTAATGTCCTCTCTCTATGTCAGGTCATCAGGGTGGTTTGTGCCTCCTGACGTGTCCTCTGTGTGTCTCTGGGGCTGACCAGGCCAGGGCTGTGGCTGCCTGCTGAGGTAGAGGCACTTTAACCTCTCAGAGGAGCCCTCACACACTGTCATTACCTCCACTTCTACTACTCTATTGTACCGAAAACCTTTAAAGCTGCTTTAAGAGCCTACGGACAGCTGGCCCTTTGTCTTTACAGCTGCTAATTGCTGCACTTTGAGTGGCCTCCTGGCAGTGTAAATAGATTCATATGGATATTAGTCATTTAAATGTTCATATGCTTTATGGTGCATTACAACCCCTCATAACAAGGCAATGTTCTTTTCATGGTTGGGCTGTAGAGGTCTATTCTCTCTCATCTGAGTCATGAAGATCATGATGAAACAGCCAATTCACATATTATCAGTAACTAGCCTATATGGGTGTGTCCATTCCACTGCAGGTCTGGTAGAGAGCTGGGAGCCAAGGCAGCAAAAGAGTGGGTCTCCTGCCTCCCTCTGTCTGTCTTCCTTTCTGACTGAGTGATGGATGGATCGCTGTGGGACTTTCTGATGTCAGTCCAGCTCTCTGAAGAAGCGTCAGTCTTTGATCTGAGCCATCTGCACCGTTTCTGATGAAGTTTCCCACCTCAGCCAACTGGTAGGCTGCTTAGTCAGGTCAGGGAGGTGTGGGTATGTCTCAACAGACAAATGAGTTGCACCTTGTCAGTGAGTCGCCCCCGACCCATGGACTCAACTTCCTGGTGCTGGTGCTGCTGTGGAGCGGTTGGTTTCTCTACACAGCACCTAACAACCCAAAATGGGATGATCAACCTGCAGGAACACCATAAAGCTTGGCCCAGGCATACACCAGGTAACACCTCATTGTGGTAATAGGAAACGTCTTTGGGATGACAGCATGACTTCATCCTCTTCTTTGAATGATTTGAAATGACATCAGTATTTAAACATACTCTTTACTTATTCCAGCTTTTATCCTCTTATTCCAGTTTGCATGTTCCCTAGAGCCTCAATAGAAACTACCTTATAGGGACAGCAAAACAAACTATAGGGCATTGTCAGGCTGCCTCTCAATATCAACAGAGACAGAACTAAACACAAGAGACTTGTTAGGTATATTTTTGATTCATGTTTGTTTCAGATGTTTGTATAATGACTCCAGGTTAGTAGTGCTGAATGTGACCTTAGTCTGACATCTATCTGAGTCCAACTAACATTCTGGAGGTGAACTGGGCGTTGAGGTGTGCTAGTGTGAGTGACTGTGTGACCTACCTGCTTTCCGTCCAGTGTGTAGATCCTCTTGACCACTCCGCTCTCCAGCTTGATGGCCTCTGTGATGTCGGTGAGCACCTGTTCGAAGGAGTGCGCTGTCTTCTTGTTGAGCAGCACGCGGACGGCCTTCCTCGGCTTCACGCCACTCCGCATCACCGTCACCAGCTTGGGCCGAACAAACTCCTTACCCTCCCGGGCCTCGTTGGCCTGCTTGCTGGCCAGGCTCTGCAGGTTTTTCTGGCTGGCCGAGGCCTTCACGTTCACAGACCAGTTGGGGTTGACGTTCTTTGTGTAGTCGACCTTCTTGTAGACGTTCTCGGACGCACAGACATAGCTCTCTCCTGAGGGGGTGAGAGGAGAGACAAAGAGAGAACGTCGTAAGGAATATGAAATATTCAACTTTGTTTGATATAAACAAAAAAAAATCTAAAAACATTGGTTTCCAACTCCCTGAGGAAATATTTGCTTCAACAGGAACCCAACATCAGTACTATTGTAAGTAGAGGTGTGGAGTTAAAGCCTGTAGGATAACCAGCTCAGATGTCACATAGACCTTCTTGAGGGAGAAAATATCAACACATCTTCATGTAAACTATGCATCCCCACTACATCTGATCTAAATGCATGGATTCAAGATAAACTGAGGACAGAAAAACAGCCTTCTACTCAAACAGGACAATCTAGCTCTACCGAATCTCATAGTGTGTTGGCAAACTAGCAGTTATTTTCCCAGAAGTTTAAAAAAACGAGCCAGTGACGTGTGCTTCCACCCTGTCAGTAATTGCTATAGCATCTCCATGAACCTAATCCAAAGCATGGTGACCTGTGCACTGAACTCTCCCCCAATCATCAAACAGCAGGAGGAGACTGCTCTGTTAGAGATACGCCAGACAGTGATGGAATAGCAATCAAGAAAACTGACTACTAAAGAAAATGAACCCCAACGTGACGCTCCTTCTTTTTTCTCCCTCCCCCCATTCTCTCAAACACATACAGAACATACAATATTGTAATGTCATACCACTCCATGAGTACTCCTCCACCATGCTTTATTACAGCAATGTGAAGAGGGCGTTATTACACCTAAGCTGAAGCATTAGTCCATACTCATACTCTGGACTTCCTGTTACATCACTCACACTCCACCTGCACTCTAGGGTCACCTGCATCAACACACGGTGACAATGACGTGGTCCTCTTAGTGGGTGTATCAACTTCTTAACATCAGCTGATGGAATTACCTTAGATCCTAGGTGTGGTAATGCTCTCCAAGTTTTAAAAATACTGATTTTTTTATTTCACCTTTATTTAACTAGGTAGGCTAGTTGAGAACAAGTTCTCATATGCAACTGCGACCTGGCCAAGATAAAGCAAAGCAATTCGACGCATACAACAACACAGAGTTACACATGGAATGAACAAAACATACAGTCAATAATACAGTAGAACAAAAGAAAACAAAAAGTCTATATACAGTGAGTGCAAATGAGGTAAGTTAAGGCAATAAATAGGCCATGGTGGCGAAGTAATTACAATATAGCAATTAAACACTGGAATGGTAGATGAGCAGAAGATGAATGTGCAAGTAGAAATACTGGGGTGCAAAGGAGCAAGATAAATACATAAATACAGTATGGGGATGAGGAAGATAGATGGGCTGTTTACAGATGGGCTATGTACAGGTGCAGTGATCTGTGAGCTGCTCTGACAGCTGGTGCATAAAGTTAGTGAGGGAGATATGAGTCTCCAGTTTCTGAGATTTTTGCAGTTCGTTCCAGTCATTGGCAGCAGAGAACTGGATTTGACACACTGAACTCTGTCTGAGAAGTAGTTGGTGAACCAGGCGAGGCAATCATTTGAGAAACCAAGGCTGTCGAATCTACCAATAAGAATGTGGTGATTGACAGAGTCGAAAGCCTTGGCCAGGTCGATGAATATGGCTGCACAGTAATGTCTCTTATCGATGGCGGTTATGATGTCGTTTAGGACCTTGAGCGTGGCTGAGGTGCACCCATGACCAGCTCTGAAACCAGATTGCATAGTGGAGAAGGTACAGTGGGATTCGAAATGGTCGGTAATCTGTTTGTTAACTTGGCTTTCGAAGACCTTAGAAAGACAGGGTAGGATAGATATAGGTCTGTAGCAGTTTGGGTCTAGAGTGTCACCCCCTTTGAAGAGGGGGATGACCGCGGCAGCTTTCCAATCTTTGGGAATCTCAGACGATACGAAAGAGATGTTGAACAGGCTAGTAATAGGGGTTGCAACAATTTTGGCAGATAATTTTAGAAAGAGAGGGTCCAGATTGTCTAGCCCGGCTGATTTGTATGAGTCCAGGTTTTGCAGCTCTTTCAGAAAATCAGCTATCTAGATTTGGGTGAAGGAGAAATGGTGGGGTCATTGGCGGGTTGCTGTGGAGGGTGCCGGGCAGTTGACCGGGGTAGGGGTAGCCAGGTGGAAAGCATGGCCAGCCATAAAGAAATGCTTATTGAAATTCTCAATTATAGTGGATTTATCGGTGGTAACAGTGTTTCCTAGCCTCAGAGCAGTGGACAGCTGGGAGGAGGTGCTCTTATTCTCCATGGACTTTACAGTGTCCCAGAACTTTTTTGAGTTAGTACTACAGGATGCAAATTTCTGTTTGAAAAAGCTAGCCTTAGCTTTTCTAACTGCCTATGTATATTTGTTCCTAACTTCCCTGAAAAGTTGCATATCACGGGGGCTATTCAATGCTAATGCAGAACACCACAGGATGTTTTTGTGCTGGTCAAGGTCAGACAAGTCTGGAGTGAACCAAGGACTATATCTATTCCTAGTTCTACATTTTTTGAGTGGGGCATGCTTATTTAAAATGGTGAGGAAGGCACTTTTAAAGAATAGACAGGCATCATCTACTGACGGGATGAGGTCAATGTCATTCCAGGATACCCCGGCCAGGTCGATTAGAAAGGCCTGCTCGCAGAAGTGTTTTAGGGAGCGTTTGACAGTGATAACGGGTGGTCGTTTGGTCGCAGACCCATTACGGATGCAGGCAATGAGGCAGTGATCGCTGAGATCTTGATTGAAAACAGCAGAGGTGTATTTGGAGGGTGAGTTAGTTAGGATGACATCTATGAGGGTGCCCGTGTTTACAGATTTGGGGTTGTACCTGGTAGGTTCATTGATTATTTGTGTGGGATTGAGGGCGTCAAGCTTAGATTGTAGGATGGCCGGGGTGTTAAGCATGTCCCAGTTTAGGCCACCTAGTAGCACGAGCTCAGAAGATAGATGGGGGGCAATCAATTCACATATGGTATCGAGGGCACAGCTGGGGGCAGAGGGAGTTCTATAGCAAGCGGCAACAGTGAGAGACTTGTTTCTGGAAAGGTGCATTTTTAGAAGTAGAAGCTCGAATTGTTTGGGTACAGACTTGGATACTAATACAGAACTCTGCAGGCTATCTTTGCAGTAGATTGCAACACCGCCCCCTTTGGCAGTTCTATCTTGGCGGAAAATGTTATAGTTATCGATGGAGATTTCAGGGTTTTTAGTGGTTTTCCTAAGCCAGGATTCAGACACGGGTAAGACATCCGGGTTGGCAAAGTGTGCTAAAGCAGCGAGTAAAACAAACTTAGGGAGTAGGCTTCTAATGTTAACATGCATGAAACCAAGGCTTTTACGGTTACAGAAGTCAACAAATGAGAGCACCTGGGGAGTGGGAATGGAGCTAGGCACTGCAGGACCTGGATTAACCTCCACATCACCAGAGGAACAGAGGAGAAGTAGGATAAGGGTACGGCTAAAGGCTATACGAACTGGCCGTCTAGCACATTCGGAACAGAGAGTAAAAGGAGCAGGTTTCTGGGCACGATAGCATAGATTCAAGGCATAGTGTACAGACAAAGGTAAGTTAGGATGTGAGTACACTGGAGGTAAACCTAGGCATTGAGTAATGATGAGAGATATAGTCTCTAGAGACGTTTAAACCAAGTGATGTCATCGCATATGTAGGAGGTGGAACAACATGGTTGGTTAAGGCATATTGAGCAGGGCTAGAGGCTCTACAGTGAAATAAGACAGTAATCACTAACCAGGACAGTAATGGACGAGGCATATTGATATTAGAGAGAGGCATGCGTAGCCAAGTGAACATATGGGTCCAGTGAGTGGTTGGGCTGACTGGGGACACGGCGATTCAGACAGTTAGCAGGCCGATGCTAACAAGCTAACAGTTAGTAGGCCGGGACTAAACAAGCTAGCAGTTAGCAAACCGGGGCTGGCAAGCTAGCAGTTAATAAACCGGTGTTAGCAAGTTAGCCTTTGTGGGACGTCGCGATGGGGGTAAGTCTGTTTTTCCCTCTTCGTGTAGACGTCGATAGACCAGTCGTGGAATTAGTAGGGTTCCAAGTAGCTCTAGGTAGCTAGTAGTTAGCAGAATGGGCCTTCAACGGACGTTGCGCCTGAGGGGCCTGTTGGAATCCTCGGGCAGATTATGTCGGTATTCCAGTCGTAGAGGATCGGTGGGGTTCCATGCCCCGTACCGGCAGTAGAAGGGGTCCGGATATTGTAGCCCAGGAGTGGGCTTCGGTGGTAGCACAGGAGCCCTGGCCGGGCTAGCTTCAGGCTAATTGGTGCTGATCATGAAGACCTGTGCTTCTACTGTGACCTATAGGAGGAGGGTGGTTCTACTGTGACCTATAGGAGGAGGGTGGTTCTACTGTGACCTATAGGAAGAGGGTGGTTCTACTGTGGCCTGTAGGAGGAGGGTGGTTCTACTGTGACCTGTAGGAGGAGGGTGGTTCTACTGTGACCTATAGGAGGAGGGTGGTTCTACTGTGACCTATAGGAGGAGGGTGGTTCTACTGTGGCCTGTAGGACGAGGGTGGTTCTACTGTGACCTATAGGAGGAGGGTGGTTCTACTGTGACCTGTAGGAGGAGGGTGGTTCTACTGTGACCTATAGGAGGACGGTGGTTCTACTGTGGCCTGTAGGAGGAGGGTGGTTCTACTGTGACCTATAGGAGGAGGGTGGTTCTACTGTGGCCTGTAGGAGGAGGGTGGTTCTACTGTGACCTGTAGGAGGAGGGTGGTTCTACTGTGACCTGTAGGAGGAGGGTGGTTCTACTGTGACCTGAAGGAGGAGGGTGGTTCTACTGTGACCTATAGGAGGAGGGTGGTTCTACTGTGACCTATAGGAAGAGGGTGGTTCTACTGTGGCCTGTAGGAGGAGGGTGGTTCTACTGTGACCTGTAGGAGGAGGGTGGTTCTACTGTGGCCTGTAGGAGGAGGGTGGTTCTACTGTGGCCTGTAGGAGGAGGGTGGGTCTACTGTGACCTATAAGAGGAGGGTGGTTCTACTGTGACCTGTAGGAGGAGGGTGGTTCTACTGTGGCCTGTAGGAGGAGGGTGGTTCTACTGTGACCTGAAGGAGGAGGGTGGTTCTACTGTGACCTGAAGGAGGAGGGTGGTTCTACTGTGACCTGTAGGAGGAGGGTGGTTCTACTGTGACCTGAAGGAGGAGGGTGGTTCTACTGTGACCTGAAGGAGGAGGGTGGTTCTACTGTGACCTGTAGGAGGAGGGTGGTTCTACTGTGACCTGTAGGAGGAGGGTGGTTCTACTGTGACCTGTAGGAGGAGGGTGGTTCTACTGTGGCCTGTAGGAGGAGGGTGGTTCTACTGTGACCTGGAGGAGGAGGGTGGTTCTACTGTGACCTGTAGGAGGAGGGTGGTTCTACTGTGACCTGTAGGAGGAGGGTGGTTCTACTGTGACCTGTAGGAGGAGGGTGGTTCTACTGTGACCTATAGGAGGAGGGTGGTTCTACTGTGACCTGTAGGAGGAGGGTGGTTCTACTGTGGCCTGTAGGAGGAGGGTGGTTCTACTGTGACCTGTAGGTAGTGTACTGTAGGAAGAGCAGTAACGGGACCGGTCACTGTGGTTCAGGGGTTTCAGCACACCAGGGCCAGCTATAGGTCTTTTCTATAGACCAGTGACAGGATGACGTCTATACTGGCCTCCAGTTAAGAGAGTCAGGGATAAACATTTGATATACAGAGAGACTAGGTACATGAAAGGGGCTAGAAATTAGGTATAACTATTCAAACCACATGACCCTAAAGTGGAGAGGAGAAGCAAGCGTAATGTTTAGAGGCTGAAGAGAGGAGAGAAGAGGAGAAGAGACAGGACAGTCAGTGGATAGACTGATGATCCCTGTCACAGAGAGGAAGTGAACCAGAGAAAGATAGATGGAATCTGCAGGAGCGAGAGCTGGGAGACAAAACTCATCAGGCTGGTGATGAGAGCTAGCTAGGTGCTAGAGGAGCAATGACACACCAGAGGACAGGAAGACCAGAGGAGCAATGACACACCAGAGGACAGGAAGACCAGAGGAGCAATGGCACACCAGAGGACAGGAAGACCAGAACAACAATGACACACCAGAGGACAGGAAGACCAGAACAACAATGACACACCAGAGGACAGGAAGACCAGAACAACAATGACACACCAGAGGACAGGAAGACCAGAACAACAATGACACACCAGAGGACAGGAAGACCAGAGGAGCAATGACACACCAGAGGACAGGAAGACCAGAGGAGCAATGACACACCAGAGGACAGGAAGACCAGAGGAGCAATGACACACCAGAGGACAGGAAGACCAGAGGAGCAATGACACACCAGAGGACAGGAAGACCAGAACAACAATGAAACTATGACAAACCTTTACTTTTCTTTACTTTGAAAAGCAGTGGGCTTCTGCTTCCACATAGTCAGCCCTGAATTCCCCCAGATCTGCCTGTCAGTGGGTGTATGTGACAGGTCACATGGTTGATGGACAGAGCTCACTCTACATTTACATTTTACTAGATGCTCTTATCCAGAGCGACTTACAGGAGCCATTAGGGTTAAGTGCGTCGCACAAGGGCACCGACAGATCTGTCACGTAGTCAGCTAGGGGATTCAAACCAACAACCTTTCGGTTGCTGGTCCAATGCTCATAACCGCATGACTACTTGGCACCTCCTTCCTACTCATTATATTCTCTGCATTTGTTCCAGACGCCACACAGAGAATGCACTGTCATTGAGATGTGATCATAGCTACATAGCCTACTGTAGCATGTTCATCCCTGGAGAATGCACACAATTATTTACATGACTTTGCCTAAGCAAATTAATAAGTTAAGTCTAAAATGAGCTCTTTGTGCATCAAAACACTGTTATAATATAATATTCTATGTCTAGTCGAAATACTAATGTGAACTTCTACTAGAAGTCTTCCTACATGTGGTGCTCAAAATCATGATATGTTGTGTCATGAGATCCAACACCGTATCAGAGGTATATTTCTACACGTTTTTCCAATGGAAAGTGAATACATTACACGAGCACATAACGCTGCATCTGAAACTGTGGCTGTCCTGTGTGAAAGTGCAGAGACAGCAGAAACAGCTTTTCAAACAGTGTTATGACAGCATCTACCTAGAGTGCACTGCTTACTCACAGCACCTGGAAAGAATATATTTATCTCTCTCTTTCATCAGATCTAGCAGATTCAGTAGTAGAACGGTGGAGAACTGCCTGCCACCTCTCATTATTATAATTGAGCGAGTCTATAGAGTCAGCCAGTCCCACTAAGCCTTATGCCTGGGTGGACTGGCAGCTTGGGCTGAGATCCAGTTCTCTGACCCGTACAGTACCGTAAGGTCTAGAGGCCTGTAAGGTGGTGCGGCAGCTAACTCAGGCTAATACTGTATCATGTAAGCCTTCCTCTAAATGGTCTTCCGTAACGGGTATTTCGGCTGTTCGTGCACACGAAAGTCTACGCCCCTTCGTCTGTGATTGGTCAATGGTAGGGATTCTTCAATTAAGTGTTTGTTGTCATTCAACAATAGACGACTCATTTCCATGAGAAATACTGCACCAAACATCTTAGATAGATTGTGCGACTAAGATTTCCTCTGCAAAAAAAAACCGTCAAAACGAATGACAGATTTCTTGAGTTATCTTAGATTAATTCTGACCATTTTGAGGAAGTGTATACTGGCTACAGCGTCTCAAGATGGACAAACAGTACTATTGCCACTTTTCTCTCATTTTTCAAGCAATGGTATTTTAAGGGAGTATGCGAGCATACTCGTTCGGTTCTCCTTACCGGTTCGGCTGGCGCCCGAAGCATCCGGAAGCCTCCTTCAGCAGTCTGGGTTCATTTCCCTACATACACTGCACTGTTAGTGACCTAAATGAGAAAGAGGAGCAGCCAGCCACCCCCCTCTATCTGTTTTTCATAATACCCTCTATCTCTCCTCCATGTCTCTACCCATCTCTCCTCCATTTCCATATGTCCCTCCCTGGTCTCTCCATCATGTAGCCCAGACAGTCAGACACTGCAGTGTGGAGGCTCTCTCATGTAGGCAGAGAGAGCCAGAGAGATCCAGAGGACATCCCTCCCTGTGCCAATGCAGCATCAGACAAGGACAGTGGGGGATAATACAGCGCAGAGTTCATTATCCTCTGTAAGAGGAGGACCTGTCCTCTTCCCGCCACCACACACAAACTCTCGCTCTTGCACAAACACACACACACTCTCCCTGCTGTGCCATACACTGGTGTACCACACACACCTTCTTATGATGGGATAAAGGTCAGCCATTTTGGTCAGGGAGCTGGTAGAACATAGTTTGCTAGTGTTGTGATAAGACCGTGTAAAATAATACATTTGAAAAATGTATCTGCACTGTATGTTTGTTAGCTAGCTATCCAGACAATTATTTCATACATTTTTCAAATTAACTACCAATGTGTCAACTTTCCATTCAAACTATGCATTCAATTCCCACCCATACTGTCACGTCCTGACCCTAGTAAGATGTAATTTTCTATAGTAGAGTAGGGCAGGGCGTGACAGAGGGTGTTTTGTGCTAATCTATGTTTTCTATTTCTATGTTTAGGCTCTAGTTTGTCTATTTCTATGTTGGGATTGTTTGGGGTTGATCTCTAATTGGAGGCAGCTGATCCTCATTGCCTCTGATTAGAGATCATATTTAAGTAGGGGTTTTTCTTCCTGGGTTTTGTGGGTAGTTTTCTGTTTAGTGTAGTTCACCTGACGGAACTGTCGGTCGTTTTGTATAAAAGTATTTTCATTAAAAGGAAATATGAGCACTCTACACGCTGCGCCTTGGTCACCTTTATACGACCCATGTTACACATACACTGGCTGAAATCAGTTGATGATAGGACTTAGACAAGTTACAAGTACTGATATTGTATCATATAAAAGGACTCTCAGCTTTCCAAGAAAATAAACATTGAGATCTTTATGTTTGGATTTTTTTGGGGGGCTATTCATACAGAAAATGTGTATAAAACCCATAATAAACTTTTTATGATTATATGACAATATTTTAGGTTGACAAGTTTTCTATTATAGAATTTCTGATATATCACATCTTTGTTTAATTTTCCTGCATAAGTAAAAATCAGGAGTATGCATCTACTGCCATTCATTCCAATTAGACTGGTTTGGATTTCTCCCTGACCAATATGGCTGCCATTTTCACGCCATTCTGGAACGTTGAGGGTTTATGACATAGCCCCTAATCATTTTATAGGATCTCTAAAAAAACCGGCACATGGCAAATGTGTAGAAGTGCAAGTAATTAGCTTTAAAAATCCAAAATTCTCTCAGCCTGATTGCAAAATGTGTAGAATAGCATGAGATTATCTATGAAACTGCACATTTTTCTGATCTTGCGGGGGGGGGGGGGGGGGCGCAGTAGGTAGAGCATGGCATGTGCAATACCAGGGTTGTGGGTTCGATTCCCACGGGGGACCAGTATGGAAACATTTATGCATTCACTACTGTAAGTTGCTCTGCATAAGAGCATCTGCTAAATGACAAAACAGTAAATGTAAAATGAAACTGCAGTATGCCACTAGTGCCATACATTGTCTCCACCTGGCCCGCCTCAGCCGCCCCACACAACATACAACCACTCCCTCAAGGCCCCTCTCTTTCCTAGGCAGTAAACAAGAGATGATCACCTCATTTTGATCAAATTATGCCAGGGTTTATCTCTTTGTATCATTTGTATAATCCCATCCCCTTTCACCCACCCCCTTCCCTAGAAACACCCCCTGAAGGGCTTCCAAGCTTTTTGGAAAATACATGTGCCACACACTGGAATGAATTGGCATGTTGTTTTGTGTTGCTGTTCATTGGTGTCAGCAGAAAGACAAGACATAATGTGTCAGTAGGAAAGAGGGAGGATATCCAGGGAAGTGAACAGCACAATTAGCCAGGGGTGTTGAGTGTAATTGAAAAACTCTGCCTCCAGGGCAGATGGCGTTGAGGGAGAGTCTTAATCAACACTGGCAGAGGACACTGAATTCCCGGGTCATACGAGTCGAGAGGAAGAGGTAAGTAATTGCATCAGAGTGAAGTGTATATGGTTACAGGGTTTTCTTACTCTGAGGGGTGTGGTCTCAAGGTAATGAACCCAAAGGTAGAGTACATTTACTGGCAAGCTGTATTTCAAATAGCATAGTGTAATGAACTGCTGTATAGTGAAACTACAAGAATTCTTTTATTGCCTTCTACATTCCTTCACTTTCACTACATGGCCCTTCACACCCTTTTTCATTTGTCCTTGCTTTTTTTCTCTTTGGTTGTAGTCCAAACACGCAGGCTCTCTTTTTTTCCTCAAGTCATCCCTTTTAACAACCATAGATTATTTCCCAGCTGGCAACATAACATAATCTAAAACGTTTTAGAACGCTAAGTAGCAGTACGCTCTATTTATATTCAATTAATAGGCCCCAATATGATCTATTTCTCTTGGCAGGCAGCAACAGTTCTTCTCCCCTATACAGGGAACCAGCTGGTGTCTGGAGAGAGAGAGGAAGCTCAGCTCCACCTACCTGTCAGCCTCCTCAGACTGTGAATCACTTCATTCCCAGGAGAGCCTGTTTTTATATAGTTACAGACCCACTTCCGCCTTATTTTTCGCCTTTCTAACAAGAAGGAATAGAGTTGCAAAGCTACTGGTAATTTACCAAATTTACCTGAGTATTCTGTAACTTAAGTAATCTATGGCAACTTTGGTCATTTATACTTGAATAACTTTAAAAATATATATTTTTTCTATATCTGTGTCCCTATTGTCCATGAGTTTCTAGTGGATAAATCATATGATTCAAGAGAAAATAGCCTAATTAATGAAAACAATTATAGAATCAACAAATGCATTATTTTTTATGAATTCTGCAACTCAACTATGGACTTTTTTTTCACAACTGCCACCAGTTTGGCGCCAAAACATTTCCAAAGACATACTGACATAGTCAAATAAATGTGTGTAAAAATATATACTGTATATATATGCTGAAACCTGTCACGGTTGTCGTAGGATGAAGGAGCGGACCAAAGCGCAGCGTGTGTATCGTTCCACATTTTCTTTATTAAACTGTGAAACTATGCAATACATACAAATAAACTGAAAATAACAAAACAACAAACCGTGACGAAGAGTTACAACAGACACTTACTCAAAAACATTCTCCCACAAACCCAGGTGGAAAAAACAACTACTTAAGTATGATCTCCATTTAGAGACCACCATGACCAGCTGCCTCTAATTGGAGATCATCCCAAAAAAGCCCAACATAGAAATACAAAAACTAGAACATAACATAGAAAATCTAAACTAGAAAAAACCCTTGTCACGCCCTGACCTACTCTACCATAGAAAAGAACAGCTTTCTATGGTCAGGACGTGACACCTTCGCCCTTGAGCAAGTCATTGCTCCTGTGAGTCACTCGGGATAAGAGCATCTGCTAAATTACTCAAATAAAAATGTAATTAAAAATAATATTAAACACCAATGGTAATCATTGGTGTTTATTTAGGAGAATGTTTTACAGCTTTGTCATTCAAATTTTTATTTTCAAATCCTCTTATTTTATATATTTTACATGCAGTAAGGCAACACAGAGGGACAGAGATAATTACAGACACGTGTGAATCTGAAGTACCCAAAAATGCCACTAGATATCACTTGATGAAATTCCAAACCCTGAAAGTTACCAGAATTCTGTTAGTTTACTGGTAGACTTTGATAGTTCCCACTAATATAACCCCCCTTAGCAACCTTAAGAAGGAATAACTCTGTTATATTAATACCCCCCTCAACAGTAGTAGTAAGAGATGTACAGGAGGGGGCTGAGCATGCACCCCTGGGAGGCCCCCCCGTGTTGAGGGCCACCGTGGCTGAGGTGTTATTGACTCCTCTCACCACCCGAGGTCTGCCTGTCAGGAAGTCCAGGATCCAGTTGCAGAGGGAGGTGCTTATACCCAGGTCCTTAAGCAGTGTCAAGCTTGGAGTGGACTGTTGTGTTGAATGCTGAGCTGTAGTCGATTAACAGCATTCTCACATAGGTGTTCCTCTTGTCCAGGTGGGATAGGGCAGTTTGTAGAGCATCCAGCAGTCTCCATGATATTCTGCTTCAGAGAGATTGGCTGAGCTGGCTGGAAGACTCCCGTATGGATAATTATGAAGAGTCTGAGACTCAGCGATCACATCAAAGGTGGGGGAGTCCCCCTAATGAGGGAAGGAGACATCACGCCAAGGAGAGGGGCCGAGACCCCGTCTGTCGGCTCATCAAACAGAATGCTGCCTGTGCTCCAGCCTCCAGGCAGATGGATGGATGGTTCCACTGGGACAACAGGCTCCGTTTAGAAACCATTTCCTAATTCCTGGATGCAGACGCAGCGATTACAGCTTTGGATCCTGCCAAGCACTCATTGCAATGCTCTCTCTCCCTCCACTTATGAGCGGAGAATTCCACATGTACATTCCAGTGAGAGTCACTGACTGGATAAAAACCTCAGTGAGAATCTCTAATAATAGTGTAGGGTTTCACACAATGACAGCAACAGACTACCACTACACCATGCATATCAATGAGAGGAGGAAGACAGAATTGTGAAAACTGTTTCACTATCCGTGTCCACCCTACTGACTATGATGATCATGAGGACAGTAGTATGCATCATTATCACAATCCATCAACCTTTAAAAAGACCCACAGAGCACTAAAGCAGTCAGTAAAGTGGTGGAACAGTGGTGGTAAAGTGGTGGAACAGCGGTGGTAAAGTGAAGGAACAGCGGTGGTAAAGTGAAGGAACAGGGTGATAACGTGAAGGAACAGCGGTGGTAAAGTGAAGGAACAGCAGTGGTAAAGTGAAGGAACAGCGGTGGTAACGTGAAGGAACAGCGGTGGTAACGTGAAGGAACAGCGGTGGTAAAGTGAAGGAACAGCGGTGGTAAAGTGAAGGAACAGCGGTGGTAAAGTGAAGGAACAGCGGTGGCAAAGTGAAGGAACAGCGGTGGCAAAGTGAAGGAACAGCGGTGGCAAAGTGAAGGAACAGCGGTGGTAAAGTGAAGGAACAGCGGTGGTAACGTGAAGGAACAGCGGTGGTAAAGTGAAGGAACAGCAGTGGTAAAGTGAAGGAACAGCGGTGGTAAAGTGAAGGAACAGCAGTGGTAAAGTGAAGGAACAGCGGTGGTAAAGTGAAGGAACAGCGGTGGTAAAGTGAAGGAACAGCGGTGGTAACGTGAAGGAACAGCGGTGGTAAAGTGAAGGAACAGCGGTGGTAAAGTGAAGGAACAGCAGTGGCAAAGTGAAGGAACAGCGGTGGTAAAGTGAAGGAACAGGGTGATAACGTGAAGGAACAGCGGTGGTAAAGTGAAGGAACAGTGGTGGTAAAGTGAAGGAACAGCGGTGGTAAAGTGAAGGAACAGCAGTGGTAAAGTGAAGGAACAGCAGTGGTAAAGTGAAGGAACAGGGTGAAGGAACAGCGGTGGTAAAGTGAAGGAACAGCAGTGGTAAAGTGAAGGAACAGCGGTGGTAAAGTGAAGGAACAGCGGTGGTAAAGTGAAGGATCAGCGGTGGTAACGTGAAGGAACAGCGGTGGTAACGTGAAGGAACAGCGGTGGTAAAGTGAAGGAACAGCGGTGATAAAGTGACGGAACAGCGGTGGTAAAGTGAAGGAACAGCGGTGGTAAAGTGAAGGAACAGCGGTGGTAAAGTGAAGGAACAGCGGTGGTAAAGTGAAGGAACAGGGTGATAACGTGAAGGAACAGCAGTGGTAAAGTGAAGGAACAGCGGTGGTAAAGTGAAGGAACAGCGGTGGTAAAGTGAAGGAACAGCGGTGATAAAGTGAAGGAACAGCGGTGATAAAGTGAAGGAACAGCGGTGATAAAGTGAAGGAACAGCGGTGGTAAAGTGAAGGAACAGCGGTGGTAAAGTGAAGGAACAGCGGTGGTAAAGTGAAGGAACAGCGGTGGTAAAGTGAAGGAACAGCGGTGATAAAGTGAAGGAACAGCGGTGGTAAAGTGAAGGAACAGCGGTGGTAAAGTGAAGGAACAGCGGTGATAAAGTGACGGAACAGCGGTGGTAAAGTGAAGGAACAGCGGTGGTAAAGTGAAGGATCAGCGGTGGTAACGTGAAGGAACAGCGGTGGTAAAGTGAAGGAACAGCGGTGGTAAAGTGAAGGAACAGCGGTGGTAAAGTGACGGAACAGCGGTGGTAAAGTGAAGGAACAGCGGTGGTAAAGTGAAGGAACAGCGGTGATAAAGTGAAGGAACAGCGGTGGTAAAGTGAAGGAACAGCGGTGGTAAAGTGAAGGAACAGCGGTGGCAAAGTGAAGGAACAGTGGTGGTAACATTTTAAACCAGCACAGAGGTCTTCTACCACAACCTCAACTCCTCATATTAGGAGAGTTAATCTAGATCAGGGTTTCCTAAACTATGGCTTGGGAACCAAAGTGGCCCTGGGCATGTGAGCGGAGGGTCGCGAATTATGAGTAAACATTTCTAATTTCAGACTAGTTCTTAATTTGGGTCGTTTGAGGACAGTACATTTCTCACTTGGGTCTGGAGCTGAAAAAGTTGAAGAACCTCCGGTCTAGATGACATTCTGATGCTATCATAGGTCTGCTGAGACTGCTGCTCGCTGGCTCCTGAGGCGCTGACTGAATCACTGCTAATGAATTATTGAGATTTAACAGCATGACTGAAGTGACTGTACTTCTGCTGCTCAACAAGTACCAGCTTTTAGCAGAGTGGCTCCAGAGTCTCTGGAGGACACTGTGTAAACTAGCATAGTACACCGACCCACTGCTCCATCACCCTGTAAACCATCAGACAATCCTATTTAATATGCAGAGATTACAGCCAGACTAGACCAGCCAGACTAGACTCATCATGTCAGAGCAGAAGACGTTCACGCCTCTCGTTATTCCCGTGTTACAGGTGAAGACAGACAGAGCTGGTGATGGCCATCAGAATACCGCTGTGTATCCTTTCCTAATCACATTAACAGAACTTACAATGATAGGGGTCACCTAAGGAGGAAACTATGCACAAACACCCCCACTCCCTACCACCCAACCCCCTGTGATCTCAACTTCCTCCATAATGACCCCCACTCCCTACCGCCCAACCCCCCTGTGATCTCAACTTCCTCCATAATGACCCCCACTCCCTACCGCCCAACCCCCCTGTGATCTCAACTTCCTCCATAATGACCCCCACTCCCTACCACCCAACCCCCCTGTGATCTCAACTTTATCCATAATGACCCCCACTCCCTACCGCCCAACCCCCCTGTGATCCCAAATTCCTCCATTATGACCCCCACTCCCTACCACCCAACCCCCCTGTGATCTCAACTTCCTCCATAATGACCCCCACTCCCTACCGCCCAACCCCCCTGTGATCTCAACTTCCTCCATAATGACCCCCACTCCCTACCGCCCAACCCCCCTGTGATCTCAACTTCCTCCATTATGACCCCCACTCCCTACCACCCAACCCCCCTGTGACCTCACCTTCCTCCATAATGACCCCCACTCCCTACCACCCAACCCCCCTGTGATCTCAACTTTATCCATAATGACCCCCACTCCCTACCGCCCAACCCCCCTGTGATCTCAACTTTATCCATAATGACCCCCACTCCCTACCACCCAACCCCCCTGTAATCTCAACTTTATCCATAATGACCCCCACTCCCTACCACCCAACCCCCCTGATCTCAACTTTATCCATAATGACCCCCACTCCCTACCACCCAACCCCCCTGTGACCTCACCTTTATCCATAATGAACCCCACTCCCTACCACCCAACCCCTGTGAGCTCACCTTTATCCATAATGACCCCCACTCCCTACCACCCAACCCCCCTGATCTCAACTTTATCCATAATGACCCCCACTCCCTACCACCCAACCCCCCTGTGACCTCACCTTTATCCATAATGAACCCCACTCCCTACCACCCAACCCCTGTGAGCTCACCTTCCTCTATAATGACCCCCACTCTCTACCACCTGTGAGCTCACCTTCCTCCACAATGACCCCCACTCCCTACCACCCGACTTCCCTGTGAGCTCACCTTCCTCCATAATGACCCCCACTCCCTACCGCCCAACCCCCGTGAGCTCACCTTCCTCCATAATGACCCCCACTCCCTACCACCCAACCCCCGTGAGCTCACCTTCCTCCATAATGACCCCCACTCCCTACCGCCCAACCCCCCTGTGAGCTCACCTTCCTCCATAATGACCCCCACTCCCTACCACCCAACCCCTGTGAGCTCACCTTCCTCCATAATGACCCCCACTCCCTACCACCCAACCCCTGTGAGCTCACCTTCCTCTATAATGACCCCCACTCCCTACCACCCAACCCCTGTGAGCTCATCTTCCTCCATAATGACCCCCACTCCCTACCACCCAACCCCTGTGAGCTCACCTTCCTCCATAATGACCCCCACTCCCTACCGCCCAACCCCCCTGTGAGCTCACCTTCCTCCATAATGACCCCTACTCCCTACCACCCAACCCCTGTGAGCTCACCTTCCTCCATAATGACCCCCACTCCCTACCACCCAACCCCTGTGAGCTCACCTTCCTCCATAATGACCCCCACTCCCTACCACCCAACTCCTGTGAGCTCACCTTCCTCCATAATGACCCCCACTCCCTACCACCCAACCCCTGTGAGCTCACCTTCCTCCATAATGACCCCCACTCCCTACCACCCAACCCCTGTGAGCTCACCTTCCTCCATAATGACCCCCACTCCCTACCACCCAACCCCTGTGAGCTCACCTTCCTCCACAATGACCCCCCACTCCCTACCACCCAACCCCTGTGAGCTCACCTTCCTCCATAATGACCCCCACTCCCTACTTGGGCTGTTGCAGTGACAGTATTACTGCCACACTGGCAGTCATGAGTCATGACCGCAGTAAAATTCTACATGACTGTTGAGTCACGATAATCTCATTTAATGCACTCTGAACATGCATTAAAGGACCCAACCAACTAACAACCAGCAGGTCCTACTGGCCCGGTGCTCTGGGCTCTATTGTCCCTCTAACCACTATGACAATGTAAATCCAATTGAAAATCCCATCAAACACTTATCATCAAAACAGTATGTGCTTTTAAAACTCACCTCACTGTGTTTGATCAATTTGAAAAAGAAGTTCAACAGCAGGTTCACACTGAGTGTAAAACATGGTCGTTGTGGATGTTTCAAAGCCTAACACAACGAAAAGGACAGCGCTTTCTAAGGTGATGATTCATTCAAAACACTCATATGCATATTATAACTTATGCATAAGCATTGGCCGATACTGTATATGAGCCCAAGCCCGAAAAAAAACTGAATTACAATTATGATTGTGCCATTACACAATTAATAGCCTACCACAAATTACACACAGCAGAAAAACACAAAAAAAAACTGATTTAAGATAATCTGAATTTGTTTAATTTAGCCTTAGCCTACAATTATAGTGCATTTGTATTTGATTTGGAATAGCCTGGTAATAGGCCATTTTTATAATTAATAGGCTGACATTACATTTAGCTACAGAATATCTCACCACCATGAGTTCCATCTCCTCTCTCTTCTTCATTCCTTTCTCCAGGTGTCAACCGTATAATGAAATATGTTTCAATGTGAAAACATGTTACTATTGATGTTGCCGAACAAATTTCACTTGGTTTCCCAAATGAAGCACTGGGTAGCTGCAGGAACAGGGTTGGAGAGCCCATGGCATACAGAGTTTGGGCGGAATATCACCTGTCCTGCAGCGAAAATACCCGAGTAGCCTACTCGACATGACTTAAAAACCCGAGTAGCCTACTCGACATGACTTAAATACCCGAGTAGCCTACTCGACATGACTTAAAAACCCGAGTAGCCTACTCGACATGACTTAAATACCCGAGTAGCCTACTCGACATGACTTAAAAACCCGAGTAGCCTACTCGACATGACTTAAAAACCCGAGTAGCCTACTCGACATGACTTAAATACCCGAGTAGCCTACTCGACATGACTTAAAACCATACTGGCGGGAATGTGGACTCCATTTGCTATTCCAGACATATTTCTTGTCTTGCTCCTGTTCTTGCCCATTTGATAAATGGGCCATTCTAAATCAAAACAAATGTTACATATTAGTAAAGACGAGAGAATAGTCTGATGGGTGAAAATATGATCACTTGATGAGAGGGGACACAGCATGTGCAGCCTGAGGCAAGGAACAGAGAGCAAGCATTTCTTTGCGACTTTCTCAAATCATCAATAGCCTATAGTCCCGTCATGCAGCCCATATACATTTTGATTTGTAAGATATTCTAAGGTTTCTATCATTCACAACTAAAGTTGCCAAATAACTCAAAAATCAAGCATATAGGACCTGTTTCAAATGATCACTTTTACGCTCCACATATCCACTTCATATTTGCACTCGCGCCAGAATGGGAAAAATATAACTTCTATTTCATTCAGTTAAGTTCAATTCTATTCTTCTTACTATAAAATCATATAATATAAAATAATGGCATTGGACATAAACATATCTTGTCGGATAAATGAACAAGCCTACAGCCTATGGCATGGAGCATAGCCAGGTCTATGACATGGAGCATAGCCAGGTCTATGGCAGGGAGCATAGCCAGGTCTATGACATGGAGCATAGCCAGGTCTATGGCATGGAGCATAGCCAGGTCTATGGCATGGAGCATAGCCAGGTCTACGGCATGGAGCATAGCCAGGTCTACGACATGGAGCATAGCCAGGTCTACGGCAGGGAGCATAGCCAGGTCTACGACATGGAGCATAGCCAGGTCTACGGCAGGGAGCATAGCCAGGTCTACGACATGGAGCATAGCCAGGTCTACGGCAGGGAGCATAGCCAGGTCTACGGCAGGGAGCATAGCCAGGTCTACGGCAGGGAGCATAGCCAGGTATACGGCAGGGAGCATAGCCAGGTCTACGACATGGAGCATAGCCAGGTCTACGGCATGGAGCATAGCCAGGTCTACGACATGGAGCATAGCCAGGTCTACGACATGGAGCATAGCCAGGTCTACGACATGGAGCATAGCCAGGTCTACGACATGGAGCATAGCCAGGTCTACGGCATGGAGCATAGCCAGGTCTACGGCAGGGAGCATAGCCAGGTCTACGGCAGGGAGCATAGCCAGGTCTACGGCATGGAGCATAGCCAGGTCTACGACATGGAGCATAGCCAGGTCTATGGCAGGGAGCATAGCCAGGTCTATGGCAGGGAGCATAGCCAGGTCTATGGCAGGGAGCATAGCCAGGTCTATGGCATGGAGCATAGCCAGGTCTATGACATGGAGCATAGCCAGGTCTATGGCAGGGAGCATAGCCAGGTCTATGGCATGGAGCATAGCCAGGTCTATGACATGGAGCATAGCCAGGTCTATGACATGGAGGATAGCCAGGTCTATGACATGGAGCATAGCCAGGTCTATGACATGGAGCATAGCCAGGTCTATGGCAGGGAGCATAGCCAGGTCTATGACATGGAGCATAGCCAGGTCTATGACATGGAGCATAGCCAGGTGGAGCATAGCCAGGTCTATGGCATGGAGCATAGCCAGGTCTATGACATGGAGCATAGCCAGGTCTATGACATGGAGCATAGCCAGAAAACATACAGTAGGCCAACTCATATTCTGTTCTTCTGAAATACATTTTCTTCATATCATCATGTTTCTTTAGACCTGCCTAACATAGATAGTGGATTTGTTGTGATGGTGTAAATGAAATTGATTGATGACACTTTTTAAATGTAGCTGTTCCCAATGTTGCGTATCAGCATCTTAAATACAGCTTGTGTGGAGGCCTGGAGATGCTAAACATGTTTATGTTAATTAACGTCAATTACCGTGAAACCGGCAGTCTTTTGCATGACAATTACCGGTTGGCAAAATGTTATGACATAGCCTACAGCCCTACTCCCTACCACCCAACCGCCGTGAGCTCACCTTCCTCCACAATGACCCCCACTCCCTACCACCCAACCGCCGTGAGCTCACCTTCCTCCATAATGACCCCCACTCCCTACCACCCAACCCCTGTGAGCTCACCTTCCTTCATAATGACCCCCACTCACTACCACCCAACCCCTGTGAGCTCACCTTCCTTCATAATGACCCCCACTCCCTACCACCCAACCCCTGTGAGCTCACCTTCCTCCACAATGACCCCCACTCCCTACCACCCAACCCCTGTGAGCTCACCTTCCTCTATAATGACCCCCACTCCTTACCACCCAACCCCTGTGAGCTCACCTTCCTCCACAATGACCCCCACTCCCTACCACCCAAACCCTGTGAGCTCACCTTCCTCCATAATGACCCCAACTCCCTACCACCCAACCCCTGTGAGCTCACCTTCCTCCACAATGACCCCCACTCCCTACCACCCAAACCCTGTGAGCTCACCTTCCTCCATAATGACCCCCACTCCCTACCACCCAAACCCTGTGAGCTCACCTTCCTCCACAATGACCCCCACTCCCTACCACCCAACCCCTGTGAGCTCACCTTCCTCTATAATGACCCCCACTCCTTACCACCCAACCCCTGTGAGCTCACCTTCCTCCACAATGACCCCCACTCCCTACCACCCAAACCCTGTGAGCTCACCTTCCTCCACAATGACCCCCACTCCCTACCACCCAACCCCTGTGAGCTCACCTTCCTCCATAATGACCCCCACTCCTTACCACCCAAACCCTGTAAGCTCACCTTCCTCCACAATGACCCCCCACTCCCTACCACCCAACCCCTGTGAGCTCACCTTCCTCTATAATGACCCCCACTCCCTACCACCCAACCCCTGTGAGCTCACCTTCCTCTACCATGACCCCCACTCCCTACCACCCAACCCCTGTGAGCTCACTTTCCTCTATAATGACCCCCACTCCCTACCACCCAACCCCTGTGAGCTCACCTTCCTCTACCATGACCCCCACTCCCTACCACCCAACCCCTGTGAGCTCACTTTCCTCTATAATGACCCCCACTCCCTACCACCCAAACCCTGTGAGCTCACCTTCCTCCACAATGACCCCCACTCCCTACCACCCAAACCCTGTGAGCTCACCTTCCTCCATAATGACCCCCACTCCCTACCACCCAACCCCTGTGAGCTCACCTTCCTCCATAATGACCCCCACTCCCTACCACCCAACCCCTGTGAGCTCACCTTCCTCCACAATGACCCCCACTCCCTACCACCCAACCCCTGTGAGCTCACTTTCCTCTATAATGACCCCCACTCCCTACCACCCAACCCCTGTGAGCTCACCTTCCTCTACCATGACCCCCACTCCCTACCACCCAACCCCTGTGAGCTCACCTTCCTCTATAATGACCCCCACTCCTTACCACCCAACCCCTGTGAGCTCACCTTCCTCCATAATGACCCCCACTCCCTACCACCCAACCCCTGTGAGCTCACCTTCCTCTATAATGACCCCCACTCCCTACCACCCAACCCCTGTGAGCTCACCTTCCTCCATAATGACCCCCACTCCCTACCACCCAACCCCTGTGAGCTCACCTTCCTCTACCATGACCCCCACTCCCTACCACCCAACCCCTGTGAGCTCACCTTCCTCCAGCTCGTCCATGGTGGTGATCTTGCGCGTTCCGTCGATGGAGAAGATGAAGCGGACCCCCTGAGGCAGGTTGATGTGGTCGGAGAGGGAGCGCGTCAGGTCGGCCAGCAGGGCGTCGAAGGTGCGGAAGCGTTCCACAGCCACGGCGTACACGATTCCCTTGAAGTAGCGGTCTCCGTTGCGGTAGAACCTCACCTTCTTGGCCTTCTTCTCGTTGGTGAGGGCCTGCAGGGTGCGCGTGCGGTAGAAGCTGCAGTGGGCGCTGTGGGTAGGGCTAGGCAGCCCGTTCATGCGCCCACCCCGTGGGGTACGGGGCTTGTCGCGCTCGTCAAAATGGCCGAAGTCCAGCTCCATGGTGACAGATGTCAGGGAAGGTCCGTGGTAGAGAGGTGCTGGTTGTGGTGAGCTCTGGGAAGTCTGGCATTGGAAAAACATAACACTATGAGTTATACTGATGATCATACAGTATAAAACTAAGGACACTTGGTAGAGATATTTTAGTTAAGGCATGAACATCTAAAAAGGGCTATTCAATAACAGAGTACCAAAGTGGAAAATGAATCCCTCAACATTCCACCATCTAGCTACTGTGAAATTCCCCTGCAATGGGTATCCCTTTCCATCTCTATCCCTCTAATACAGTAGTGTACCATGCACCACAGCTGTGCTGGGGTTCACATGCAGGAAACTAAGCCATGCCTCCCATGCTCAGCTCCCCCATGATTGCTCCCCCATGCCTTGTCTCTCCATGCCTCCCATGCCCTGCTCCCCCATGTCCTGTCTCTCCATGCCTCCCATGTCCTGTCTCTCCATGCCTCCCATGTCCTGGCTCTCCATGCCTCCCATGTCCTGGCTCTCCATGCCTCCCATGTCCTGGCTCTCCATGCCTCCCATGCCCAGTCACTCCATGTCCTGTCTCTCCATGCCTCCCATGTCCTGGCTCTCCATGCCTCCCATGCCCTGTCTCTCCATGCCTCCCATGCCCAGTCAATCCATGTCCTGTCTCTCCATGTCTCCCATGTCCTGTCTCCCCATGCCCTGTCTCTCCCTGTCTCCCCATACCATATCTCCCCATACCCTGTCTCCCCATGCCCTGTCTCTCCCTGTCTCCCCATGTCTCCCCATACCCTGTCTCCCCATACCCTGTCTCCCCATACCATGTCTCCCCATACCCTGTCTCCCCATACCCTGTCTCTCCCTGTCTCCCCATGTCTCCCCATACCCTGTCTCCCCATACCGTGTCTCCCCATACCCTGTCTCCCCATACCCTGTCTCCCCATACCAGTCTCCCCATGCCATGTCTCCCCATACCATTTCTCCCCATACCCTGTCTCCCTATACCCTGTCTCCCCATGTCTCCCCATACCATGTCTCCCCATAACATGTCTTCCCATACCCTGTCTCCCCATGTCTCCCCATACCCTGTCTCCCCATGCCCTGTCTCCCCATGTCTCGCTATACCATGTCTCCCCATACCATGTCTCCCCATACCATGTCTCCCCATGTATCCCCATACCATGTCTCCCCATACCCTGTCTCCCCATGTCTCCCCATACCATGTCTCCCCATGTCTCCCCATACCATGTCTCCCCATACCCTGTCTCCCCATGTCTTCCCATACCATGTCTAAACATACCATGTCTCCCCATACCCATGTCTCCCCATACCCATGTCTCCCCATACCCATGTCTCCCCATACCCATGTCTCCCCCTGCCCTGTCTCCCCATGTCTCCCCATGTCTCCCCCTGCCCTGTCTCCCCCTGTCCTTTCTCCCCTGCCCTGTCTCCCCATGTCTCCCCATGTCTCCCCATGTCTCCCCCTGCCCTGTCTCCCCCTGCCCTGTCTCCCCCTGTCTCCCCATACCCTGTCTCCCCCTGCCCTGTCTCCCCCTGCCCTGTCTCCCCATGTCTCCCTATACCATGTCTCCCCATACCCTGTCTCCCCATACCCTGTCTCCCCCTGCCCTGTCTCCCCTGCCCTGTCTCCCCATGTCCCCATATACCATGTCTCCCCATACCCTGTCTCCCCATGTCTCCCCATACCATGTCTCCCCATACCATGTCTCCCCATACCATGTCTCCCCATACCCTGTCTCCCCATGTCTCCCCATACCCTGTCTCCCATGTCTCCCCATACCATGTCTCCCCATACCCTGTCTCCCCATGTCTCCCCATACCATGTCTCCCCATACCATGTCTCCCCATACCATGTCTCCCCATGCCCTGTCTCCCCATACCCATGTCTCCCCATACCCATGTCTCCCCATGTCTCCCCATGCCCTGTCTCCCCTGCCCTGTCTCCCCCTGTCTCCCCCTGCCCTGTCTCCCCCTGTCCTTTCTCCCCCTGCCCTGTCTCCCCCTGCCCTGTCTCCCCATGTCTCCCCCTGTCCTGTCTCCTCCTGCCCTGTCTCCCCCTGCCCTGTCTCCCCCTGCCCTGTCTCCCCATGTCTCCCTATACCATGTCTCCCCATACCCTGTCTCCCCATACCCTGTCTCCCCCTGCCCTGTCTCCCCCTGCCCTGTCTCCCCATGTCCCCATATACCATGTCTCCCCATACCCTGTCTCCCCATGTCTCCCCATACCATGTCTCCCCATACCATGTCTCCCCATACCCTGTCTCCCCTGTCTCCCCATACCCTGTCTCCCCATGTCTCCCCCATACCATGTCTCCCCATGTCTCCCCATACCATGTCTCCCCATACCATGTCTCCCCATACCCTGTCTCCCCATGTCTCCCCATACCATGTCTCCCCATACCATGTCTCCCCATGCCCTGTCTCCCCATACCCATGTCTCCCCATACCCTGTCTCCCCATGTCTCCCCATACCATGTCTCCCCATACCATGTCTCCCCATACCATGTCTCCCCATACCCTGTCTCCCCATGTCTCCCCATACCCTGTCTCCCCATGTCTCCCCATACCATGTCTCCCCATACCCTGTCTCCCCATGTCTCCCCATACCATGTCTCCCCATACCATGTCTCCCCATACCATGTCTCCCCATGCCCTGTCTCCCCATACCCATGTCTCCCCATACCCATGTCTCCCCATGTCTCCCCATGCCCTGTCTCCCCTGCCCTGTCTCCCCCTGTCTCCCCCTGCCCTGTCTCCCCCTGTCCTTTCTCCCCCTGCCCTGTCTCCCCCTGCCCTGTCTCCCCATGTCTCCCCCTGTCCTGTCTCCTCCTGCCCTGTCTCCCCCTGCCCTGTCTCCCCCTGCCCTGTCTCCCCATGTCTCCCTATACCATGTCTCCCCATACCCTGTCTCCCCATACCCTGTCTCCCCCTGCCCTGTCTCCCCCTGCCCTGTCTCCCCATGTCCCCATATACCATGTCTCCCCATACCCTGTCTCCCCATGTCTCCCCATACCATGTCTCCCCATACCATGTCTCCCCATACCCTGTCTCCCCATGTCTCCCCATACCCTGTCTCCCCATGTCTCCCCATACCATGTCTCCCCATGTCTCCCCATACCATGTCTCCCCATACCATGTCTCCCCATACCCTGTCTCCCCATGTCTCCCCATACCATGTCTCCCCATACCATGTCTCCCCATGCCCTGTCTCCCCATACCCATGTCTCCCCATACCCATGTCTCCCCATGTCTCCCCATGCCCTGTCTCCCCCTGTCTCCCCTGCCCTGTCTCCCCCTGTCTCCCCCTGCCCTGTCTCCCCCTGTCCTTTCTCCCCCTGCCCTGTCTCCCCCTGCCCTGTCTCCCCATGCCCTGTCTCCCCCTGTCTCCCCTGCCCTGTCTCCCCCTGCCCTGTCTCCCCCTGTCCTTTCTCCCCCTGCCCTGTCTCCCCCTGCCCTGTCTCCCCCTGTCTCCCCCTGCCCTGTCTCCCCATGTCTCCCTATACCATGTCTCCCCATACCCTGTCTCCCCATGTCTCCCCATACCCTGTCTCCCCATGTCTCCCCATACCATGTCTCCCCATGTCTCTCCATACCATGTCTACCCATACCCTGTCTCCCCATACCATGTCTCCCCATACCCTGTCTCCCCATACCCTGTCTCCCCATGTCTCCCCATACCATGTCTCCCCATACCCTGTCTCCCCATGTCTCCCCATACCATGTCTCCCCATGCCCTGTCTCCCCATACCCATGTCTCCCCATACCCATGTCTCCCCATACCCATGTCTCCCCATGTCTCCCCATGCGCTGTCTCCCCCTGTCTCCCCCTGCCCTGTCTCCCCATGTCTCCCCATGTCTCCCCCTGTCCTGTCTCCCCCTGCCCTGTCTCCCCCTGTCTCCCCATACCCTGTCTCCCCCTGCCCTGTCTCCCCGTCTCCCCCTGCCCTGTCTCCCCATGTCTCCCTATACCATGTCTCCCCATACCCTGTCTCCCCATGCTCTGTCTCCCCATACCCTGTCTCCCCCTGCCCTGTCTCCCCCTGTCTCCCCTGCCCTGTCTCCCCATGTCTCCCTATACCATGTCTCCCCATACCCTGTCTCCCCATGCCCTGTCTCCCCCTGTCTCCCCATACCCTCTCTCCCCATGTCTTCCCATACCCTGTCTCCCCATGCCCTGTCTCCCCATGTCTCCCCATACCCTGTCTCTCCCTGTCTCCCCATACCCCGTCTCCCCATGCCCTGTCTCCCCATGCCCTGTCTCCATGTCTCCCCATGCCCTGTCTCCCCATACCCTGTCTCCCCATGTCTCCCCATACCCTGTCTCCCCATGCCCTGTCTCCCCATGTCTCCCTATACCATGTCTCCCCATGCCCTGTCTCCCCCTGTCTCCCCATGTCTTCCCATACCGTCTCCCCATGCCCTGTCTCCCCATGCCCTGTCTCCCCATGTCTCCCCATACCCTGTCTCCCCATGCCATGTCTCCCCATGCCCTGTCTCTCCCTCTCCCCATGCCCTGTCTCCCCATACCCTGTCTCCATGTCTCCCCATACCCTGTCTCCATATCTCCCCATGCCCTGTCTCCCCATACCCTGTCTCCCCCTGTCTCCCCATACCCTGTCTCCCCATACCCTGTCTCCCCCTGTCTCCCCATGCCCTGTCTCTCCCTGTCTCCCCATGCCCTGTCTCCCCATGCTCTGTCGCCCCCTGTCTCCCCATGCCCTGTCTCCCCCTGCCCTGTCTCCCCATGTCTCCCCCTGCCCTGTCTCCCCCTGCCCTGTCTCCCCCTGTCTCCCCATACCCTGTCTCTCCCTGCCCTGTCTCCCCCTGTCTCCCCCTGCCCTGTCTCCCCATGTCTCCCTATACCATGTCTCCCCATACCCTGTCTCCCCATGCCCTGTCTCCCCATGCCCTGTCTCCCCATGTCTCCCCATACCCTGTCTCCCCATGCCCTGTCTCCCCCCGTCTCCCCATGTCTTCCCATACCGTCTCCCCATGCCCTGTCTCCCCATGCCCTGTCTCCCCGTGTCTCCCCATACCCTGTCTCCCCATGCCATGTCTCCCCATGCCCTGTCTCTCCCTGTCTCCCCATGCCCTGTCTCCCCATACCCTGTCTCCCCATACCCTGTCTCCCCGTCTCCCCATGCCCTGTCTCCCCCTACCCTGTCTCCCCCTGTCTCCCCATGCCCTGTCTCCCCATGCTCTGTCGCCCCCTGTCTCCCCATACCCTGTCTCCCCCTACCCTGTCTCCCCCTGTCTCCCCCTACCCTGTCTCCCCCTACCCTGTCTCCCCCTGTCTCCCCATACCCTGTCTCCCCATGCCCTGTCTCCATGTCTCCCCATGCCCTGTCTCTCCATGCCCTGTCTCTCCATGCCCTGTCTCCCCATGCCCTGTCTCCCCATGCCCTGTCTCCCCATGCCCTGTCTCCCCATGCCCTGTCTCTCCATACCATGTCTCCCCATGCCCTGTCTCCCCATACCATGTCTCCCCATACCATGTCTCCCATGTCTGCCCATACATACCCTGTCTCCCTATACCCATGTCTCCCCATGTCTCCCCATGTCTGCCCATACATACCATGTCTCCCCATACCCCGTCTCCCCATGTCTCCCCATACCCTGTCTCTCCCTGTCTCCCCATGCCCTGTCTCTCCCTGTCTCCCCATGCCCTGTCTCTCCCTGTCTCCCCATACCCTGTCTCCCCATACCCTGTCTCCCCATACCCTGTCTCTCCCTGTCTCCCCATGCCCTGTCTCTCCCTGTCTCCCCATACCATGTCTCCCCATACCATGTCTCCCCATGCCCTGTCTCTCCCTGTCTCCCCATGCCCTGTCTCCCCATGCCCTGTCTCCCCATGCCCTGTCTCTCCATGCCCTGTCTCTCCATGCCCTGCCTCTCCATGCCCTGCCTCTCCATGCCCTGCCTCCCCATGCCCTGTCTCTTCATGCCCTGCCTCCCCATGCCCTGTCTCTTCATGCCCTGCCTCCCCATGCCCTGCCTCACCATGCCCTGTCTCTTCATGCCCTGCCTCCCCATGCCCTGCCTCCCCATGCCCTGTCTCCCCATGCCCTGCCTCTCCATGCACTGTCTCCCCATGCCCTGTCTCTCCCTGTCTCCCCATACCCTGTCTCCCCATGCCCTGTCTCTCCATGCCCTGTCTCTCCATGCCCTGTCTCTCCATGCCCTGTCTCTCCATGCCCTGTCTCTCCATGCCCTGTCTCTCCATGCCCTGCCTCTCCATGCCCTGCCTCTCCATGCCCTGTCTCTTCATGCCCTGTCTCTTCATGCCCTGCCTCCCCATGCCCTGCCTCCCCATGCCCTGCCTCCCCATGCCCTGCCTCTCCATGCCCTGTCTCCCCATGCCCTGCCTCTCCATGCCCTGCCTCCCCATGCCCTGCCTCCCCATGCCCTGCCTCCCCATGCCCTGCCTCCCCATGCCCTGCCTCCCCATGCCCTGCCTCTCCAGAGGGTGTTTGGTTTCTGCAAGATGAAGAGAGGCTAGGCCAGCCCAATCAATTCCAGCCCTCCCTATCGATTAGCCCACCCAGTCACAGACAGACACAGATGTGTTAACCCTCAGCCCTTCTCTGTGTGTGTGTGTGTGTGTGAAAGGAACCGGAGAATGTTCTGCCATGACAGCGCAGCAACAGAAACACAAGCCTCGTTTAGCATGTTCCCGAGTGAACAGGGGATCAATATTTAACGTCAGGTGAACAGAATCACTCAGCTGTATACTCAGTAGTACATGTCCTATGTAGGCATTACAACCCTTCACCCATTAGTTATGAACATACACTACATACTAAACATGGTATGCACTAAATGGGAAGTTCAGGTTTCCTGTAGAGCGGAGGTTGCTTTGCCTGTACGTCTGTACGTCATCTACCCTACATTCAGCCCGCGTCCTTCAGAGAGGGGAAGGGAGTGGCCAGGAAGGGACTATTATTAAGAAGGCCAAGTGGATGTGTGATATTTTGGAGAAAAATGTCTCATCAGAGAGTGTTGCTGTTTGTGGTCTGACCAGGGTGAGAAACGAGACACTTTCCCTCTGGCTCCAGGATATGTGCGCAGGTTGACAATGATTGTCATGAGTCTTGTCCTGGAGGCAGAACTGAGCGATTTCCGCTAGATGGGCCAGCTGGAAAATTGTCTATATTGTAAAAATTAAATAAAAATTTTAAAAAATGCTTTTTGGTCTTCATTTAAGGTTAGGGTTAGCAGTGTGGGTTGTATTTAAAATCAGATTTTCTGACTTTGTGGCTGTAACAGCTAGTGACCACTCTGTAGAACTGCCTCCAGGTAAAGATTCATGACAATAAATGCCAGCATGCAATATGTGCTTAATGTGATTCTGGTTTCTGTATCTGATCTCTGTACAGTTCCCCATTGACTTACAACCATGACAATATACACATTTTTGGGATGTGCATTTGCAAGTACTGTATATCTTACATGAAAAGGCTAACAAAAATGTTTCACCACCTGGGTCATTTTAAAGAACAGCTATGTCAGAAACAAGCCAGGACCATCTGAATCAGAGGATCATCCCACACCTCGGGGTCTGAGCTATGAGCAGGGTCTACTGTAGAATCATCATCCCACACCTCGGGGTCTGAGCTATGAGCAGGGTCTACTGTAGAATCATCATCCCACACCTCGGGGTCTGAGCTATGAGCAGGGTCTACTGTAGAATCATCATCCCACACCTCGGGGTCTGAGCTATGAGCAGGGTCTACTGTAGAATCATCATCCCACACCTCGGGGTCTGAGCTATGAGCAGGGTCTACTGTAGAATCATCATCCCACACCTCGGGTCTGAGCTATGAGCAGGGTCTACTGTAGAATCATCATCCCACACCTCGGGGTCTGAGCTATGAGCAGGGTCTACTGTAGCATCATCATCCCACACCTCGGGGTCTGAGCTACGAGCAGGGTCTACTGTAGAATCATCATCCCACACCTCGGGGTCTGAGCTATGAGCAGGGTCTACTGTAGAATCATCATCCCACACCTCGGGGTCTGAGCTATGAGCAGGGTCTACTGTAGAATCATCATCCCACACCTCGGGTCTGAGCTATGAGCAGGGTCTACTGTAGAATCATCATCCCACACCTCGGGGTCTGAGCTATGAGCAGGGTCTACTGTAGAATCATCATCCCACACCTCGGGTCTGAGCTATGAGCAGGGTCTACTGTAGACTCATCATCCCACACCTCGGGGTCTGAGCTATGAGCAGGGTCTACTGTAGAATCATCATCCCACACCTCGGGGTCTGAGCTATGAGCAGGGTCTACTGTAGAATCATCATCCCACACCTCGGGGTCTGAGCTATGAGCAGGGTCTACTGTAGAATCATCATCCCACACCTCGGGGTCTGAGCTATGAGCAGGGTCTACTGTAGAATCATCATCCCACACCTCGGGTCTGAGCTATGAGCAGGGTCTACTGTAGAATCATCATCCCACACCTCGGGGTCTGAGCTATGAGCAGGGTCTACTGTAGAATCATCATCCCACACCTCGGGGTCTGAGCTATGAGCAGGGTCTACTGTAGAATCATCATCCCACACCTCGGGGTCTGAGCTATGAGCAGGGTCTACTGTAGAATCATCATCCCACACCTCGGGGTCTGAGCTATGAGCAGGGTCTACTGTAGAATCATCATCCCACACCTCGGGTCTGAGCTATGAGCAGGGTCTACTGTAGAATCATCATCCCACACCTCGGGGTCTGAGCTATGAGCAGGGTCTACTGTAGAATCATCATCCCACACCTCGGGGTCTGAGCTATGAGCAGGGTCTACTGTAGAATCATCATCCCACACCTCGGGGTCTGAGCTATGAGCAGGGTCTACTGTAGAATCATCATCCCACACCTCGGGTCTGAGCTATGAGCAGGGTCTACTGTAGAATCATCATCCCACACCTCGGGGTCTGAGCTATGAGCAGGGTCTACTGTAGAATCATCATCCCACACCTCGGGTCTGAGCTATGAGCAGGGTCTACTGTAGAATCATCATCCCACACCTCGGGGTCTGAGCTATGAGCAGGGTCTACTGTAGAATCATCATCCCACACCTCGGGGTCTGAGCTATGAGCAGGGTCTACTGTAGAATCATCATCCCACACCTCGGGTCTGAGCTATGAGCAGGGTCTACTGTAGAATCATCATCCCACACCTCGGGGTCTGAGCTATGAGCAGGTTCTACTGTAGAATCATCATCCCACACCTCGGGGTCTGAGCTATGAGCAGGGTCTACTGTAGAATCATCATCCCACACCTCAGGGTCTGAGCTATGAGCAGGGTCTACTGTAGAATCATCATCCCACACCTCGGGGTCTGAGCTATGAGCAGGGTCTACTGTAGAATCATCATCCCACACCTCGGGTCTGAGCTATGAGCAGGGTCTACTGTAGAATCATCATCCCACACCTCGGGGTCTGAGCTATGAGCAGGGTCTACTGTAGAATCATCATCCCACACCTCGGGTCTGAGCTATGAGCAGGGTCTACTGTAGAATCATCATCCCACACCTCGGGGTCTGAGCTATGAGCAGGGTCTACTGTAGAATCATCATCCCACACCTCGGGGTCTGAGCTATGAGCAGGGTCTACTGTAGAATCATCATCCCATAAAGGGCTCTTGGACCAGAGAGCTGAGCTGAACATTTGGAGCGTTAGTCACTGATGTAAAGTCCATGGTATCACAGTCACAGATGTAAAGTCCATGGTATCACAGTCACTGATGTAAAGTCCATGGTATCACAGTCACTGATGTAAAGTCCATGGTATCACAGTCACTGATGTAAAGTCCATGGTATCACAGTCACTACATCGATGTGTGGTGCTGAGCACCATGTGTGAGGGTGTATTCACCCGTTTCAGTGGTTACTCATCCTCTACCACTGGGAAAGGTACATGGGGTGATCCACCCACGAGTTTACATAATCCAATGTGCAAAGGAAGCCGGTCTAAAACCTTATAGCATACAAAGACTCTGAAAGAAAGAACCATGACTAAGGTTGAGGGTAAAAAAATGATTCAATGTATTTTTTAAATGGTTTTCTATTTGGTGTCTTTTGGCAGATAACATAGCTTGTGTAAAGGCCTGAGCAGCCTAGCAGGAATGGTCTCTTTCTGGGCAGTCCAGATCTCTCTGTAAAGCCTGTAGATGCTGCGAGGGGTAGAGAGCACAGCGCGCTCCTGCCAAAACTCTCCACTAACATCTGCTCTTTTTAAACGCAAACAGACCGTTTTATCCCCTCCGCAAAAAGACCGAAGAAAAGAAAGCATGGTGGGAGGGACTGGCTGGCTGGCTGACTAACTGGCTGGCTGGCTGGCTGGCTGGCTGGCTGGCTGACTGACTGACTGGCTGGCTGACTGGCTGGTTGGTTGGCTGGCCAGAGACGTGTTTGCTGCTACCCAGTTCGGACTGGAACTTTGCAATAGACAGTTTGGAATAATGAGGAGATTAGCCACTAAACGGGCAGAGAGCACTCATTACTGTGCCACTCTGAATGGGATCCCAGCATCAGTCACCCTCTCTGCCATGTCTCACATCTCACACCAGTCAAACAATGTCCCCGCCATAGGAGGACAGAGGGCACAGTGAAGGTCATCGTTGAAACGCTGTGCCCTGGAACATGCTGGGAGTCCTGCCCTGCCCAGGTCAGACTGGCAGTCTGTCTGTTCAGTCCAACGAACGTTTCCATTCCGAGCATTCAGGAGTGGAACTAGCCGACTGCAGAGCAGACAAAGAAACACGTCAGAGTCGTGGGGCAGGTTGCTTCGCTACAACGACACAGAAAGCCCCCTTTCTAATGAATGTCATTAGCCATCTCTGTGTGATCTAATCAAAGTGAATAGAATTCCTCTGTATGAGATGGAAAACGTGAGGTTATGATGACCGCACAGTAGAGCTGAATGCTGGCTGCTCCATGTCAGAACAAAGACTCAGTGCACTACAGCAGTATCCACGTGCTAGAGCACAGTCACAGCAGCCATATTGTACTGTACAAGACTTGTGAATGAGGTTAGCTGCAGTGGGACAAACCTCATCTACACCTGCCTAGAATGGGCTGACACTCAAGTCTGGGCTGTCTGGCTGCATTTGTAGCCATGCTTACAAGGCGAACAGCTTCTCTGTAAAAGACATCTGATAACAGGAACAAGTGGCTTTGTATTTTACACTGCAAGTCACAAGGTATGCCATCTTTTTATCTTTCAACTTCTATCAAAGTACAGTAACTACCAAGTAAAACAACATCAGTACTCTAGGGACAATATGGGTGCTCTGTTTAGCTCCAGGCCTATCTTTTTCCTATATCGTTCAACCATCATCAATAGCCCCTCTCACTCAATTGCCCCAAAATGCCTCTTCTAAACAATTCTGATCAATAACCACTCGTCAATAAGCTCACGCCCACTGTTCACAAACAAAGCATTTGTCACTGTGGCCCCCCCAAGCTGACTCCCAGGATATGGGCCAGTAGGGTGTTGTGTTGAAGTGGGCAGGAGGTGTAGTGGCTGCAGGAGGCAGGAGCAGATGATGTGTGATAAATGAGAGTCATTTATGACAGTCTGACCTCCGTCCCACAGAGACCACATCCCCTTCCTGGACTAGACCAAAACACATAACAGGACCCCCTCCATCCCTCCATCCCTCCTCCTACTAACATCACATGCCTCTGCCTGATGACAAGCCCTTTTCAAGTGGCCTTAACTATCCACCCCAACCCATCCCACAAAAATATACTGTTCTTGTTGTGAGCCCCCTGGGGCACTTTCATATCCTGTCGAGAATTAGATTCGTCTGCTAAATTCCTAATGCAGTGTTAGTATTAGAACGAGGCTGGGGGTGCTGCTCTCTGGGGAAATGTAGCAAAGCTAGGCCTGTGTTTAGGAAAAGAGAGGTAGAATCCCAACTCTGATTCACTGGTGACAGACTGACTGACACTCTTCCAGAACGGCTGCCTCTCTGATACACAAGATTATCACGCACAATCAACTCCACAAATACATTCTTAAGACTATTTGTGAACATTGATTGATCAATCAATCATCATATGTAGATGATCAATGACTCAGTAATTAATTTTATACAGAGTGAGACTTACATTGTAAGGTAACTTTATAATACACCTCAATGCACCATGTAGTTAAATCTACTTTTAAACAGCACATAAACCCAGTGCTCAGGACAATTATTGGATTTCTAGGTGTTAGATCTGGGCTTGTCAGTTTGATTATCGGTAGGACTGAAATAAACAGTCACCTCCAGAGGGTAGCCCTGTAACAGCTGCTGTTCACCATGCCCCTACCCAACACACAGACCCGCATGTGAGGAGGGAGGTCAGGTTCTATCTGACCGCTGATCAACACAGTGGGGGAGTTTGATTAATGGCCACACAAAGCTTCATCACACATTAAAGAACTGGAAAAACAGCTTTAACTAGCAATAAATGGGCTTTGGCATACATTGTTATGTCAACATGTTCAGTCCATCTTGGCCATTAATTAGTGGGCAAGATAAACATTTTTGGCATGAATCTTGTTCTGGAGGCAGTTCTGCAGAGTGGTCACTAGCTTGTACAGCCACAAAGTCAGAACATTTGATTTTAAAACTTAACCCTAACCACAATGCCTAACAGTAACTTTAAATTAAGACAAAAAGCTCATTTTTGTTTTTTGTAAATTTTTACAATTTAGCCAATTTAGGCTTTGCAGCTGGCCCATCTAGCGCAAATTGCTCAGTTCTGCCTCCAGGACAATACTCGTCCCAATAAACATCAACCTGCCGCTAGTGAGGGTGTGTAGACTAGAGGCTGCTATCTGTGACATTTAAAGCTCTGATCTGTGCCTGCCTGCCTGCCTGCCTGCCTGCCTGCCTGCCTGCCTGCCTGCCTGCCAGACAGACAGACAGACAGACAGACAGACAGACAGACAGACAGACAGACAGACAGACAGACAGACAGACAGACAGACAGACAGACAGACAGACAGACAGACAGACAGACAGACAGACAGACCAGTCCTGGGCTGGGCCAAGGATTGAAGCAGCTTTACAAATTAAAGCCTGGCCACTTCCTGTCAAATCCTCACCTAGTGGCTGTGACCAGTGACCACACCTCGATGGCTTCAGATAAAGACATGCAGCCTAACCCCTCCACACCCCTGCTACCACCCGCTCTCACTCCACATACAATACCCACACATGGCTCTACTGCTGGGTAATGGCAACCAAATGTAGGCTCCATGACTTAACAGGGGCTTGTTAACTCATTTCTGCTTAAACAATGATTGTGTTAGACTGGCAACGCCCCAATGCCAAAGGTCATGAAACTCACAGCTTTTAATGGCGAAATACTGATTATGATTGATATGTCCTCCTCCCTTTGTCTCTTCACAGCCCCATCACACATGTGTCCTCCTCCATAAAGACAAACAGAGAGGACCACTTTGTCCCCACCCTTAATGTGTCTGGGACCTCCCCTCCCCCGCACACCCTGGTGCTGAGTCTGGCTGAGCTTTTCTGACAGGTCCTGAGATGGGGATGGGGGTAGGTCCCAGACCAGGAAGGGATGGGTTATGGGTAGTGGTACTCCTCCCGACAGACAGGGGCAGGGAGCCCATCTGCTCCCCTCATCACTGACCCTCTCCCTATGATGTCACTTAGGACTATATATGGTCTACGCTCAGGACAGCCCATTGTCTCACAGGGACACCCCCATCACTACTACTACTGTAGTGCTACATCACACACAGATACAACTACAAATAATAGTATTATTGGACTAATGATTCACCCCAGTGCATTACAATCATCAGGGCTCAAATTACGGGAGGGGCCCCTGAGTATGGAAAATGGCCATCCCCATAAGGTCCAGACCACTACTCATAACGCACCCCAACAGATAATATGTCATTCAAACCCTGAATATCACAAATAAATGAATATGTGTAAAATAATACAATGTTCTCACCATGCTTACCTAACCAGGGCAGGCTACTAATTCCTGCTCCCAGCGCAGCAGACAGACTGCAAAGCTGTTCTATTGTGTGACTGTGACATGTCTAACTACACGACAGAGATGTGAGGCTACAGCCGCCCAGATAACAACTCTGACCTGCCCGTCAACGTCCTGCATCCAATCACCCCAAACATCCTCATCACAGCAGATCTGTGTCTTATCTAGTAACACTAAGCCAGTCTGAGCTGGTTTTAAGTCATAGAAAAAAAATAACAACAAAAGTTTTTCAGTAGCCCCTCTAGCTTTCAGTAACAAAAAAACCGGATCATTTGTCCATATGACCTCAGAGAAAAGCGGTGGGCGCCGTACATACAGATGAGCCATGACAGTGTTGTACCAACGGGTACGCGCACACCTATAATCACCTGCTCATATAGCCGACAGCCTAAATAGGCAAAAATTCAACCAATCCTTTAACAGTGTCCAATATTCCTGAACACAACAACTTAACTCACCGTCAGAAACATCATTTAAATACTGACATAATCTGTTTTCGCCATTTAATTATGTTTAACCAAAATATAAAAAGTATCGGGTACTCACCCGCGCTGGAGCGTTTGGAGTGAGGTGGGTGTGGATGCTGCAGGATAGCGGCACGAGCTCTCTGCCTTTGTCTGCCTCTCTCTAGTCTACGAGCTGAGCCTACCTGACCGGCTGCACTGCTGGGTCCTAGAGGCGACCTGCGCCCAACCCGCCCTAGCATGGCAATGGCACGGACCGGCATTTTGGGGTATTTCTCACAAAAGGATGATGTAAACCTTTTCAGAGCTGATTTTTTTTTAACTTTCGGGAATCTACTATGCCATGATGAATAGTTTTTTTTATTCATTCAGACACCCATGCACTGTATATGCTGCCTATTGAAATTAGAAATACAAATCTGGAGAGAGAAAAAATCTGCCTGCTGTGTTGATTTGATCCCTGTGTTTTGAGAAAATGATGCCACAGGATCTTTCCACTATTTCTATAGTAAAGCAATGTAGTGTTGATAACCCCCTCCCAACAGATTGAACTGCTCTTCACAACATCCATGTTATATTTCCAGAGGCTGAAACAGCAGGATTGTAGATTGATTCATTGACGGATGTGTGTGTATTTGTGTGTGTGTGTGTCTTGTCTTCTGAAGGTGAAAGCCCATTATCTACACCACTGCCAGAGAGACAGGAGAAAGGACAGCTCTAAAGTGCTGATGTCCTTCCAGATAAGAGGCTCTTTATATGGCAGGCACCTGGTGTGTGGTGTGTGTTTCAAGTGCAAGTGGAAGTGTTTATGAGCACCTGTGTTTATATGTGTGTGTGTGTGTGTGTGTGTGTGTATTAAGTTATAATCATACAATCCTGTGTGTAATGAACTGAGACAAAGTCATCCCAGACTATCTGCATTGACCCACTTTGCACTAACTATTTTGACTCATCACATACCACTGCTGCTACTGCTTATTATCTATCATGTTGCCTAGTTACTTTATCCCTACCTATACGTACATATCTACCTCAATTACCTCATACCCCTGCACATCTACTCAGTACTGGTACCCTGTGTATATAGCCAAGTTTCCTTACTCATTGTGTATTTATTTCTAATGCTACACATTCATTATTTTTCTATTTTTCTCTCTGCATTGTTGGAAAGGGCCTGACAGAAGGCATTTCACTGTTAGTCTACACCTGTTGTTTACGAAGCATGTGACAAATAAAATATAATTTGATTTGATCTCTTTCAAACTAATCAGTAATGGTGTTGTGATGCAGGGCCTCTTTGGGGAGTATTGATAAAAGCCTAAACACCTCAATGCATGTGTCCAATCTGCCTTGCTTCTGTGGAGTTGGGGTTTTAAGACGAGCCGACTCTTTAAATCAAATGTGTGTCTTGGTCCAGTCAACAACACACACACTACATCACCCTGTGGTGACAGAGGGGAGTAGTGTGGTGTCATATAACACCATCACCTCTTTGTAAGGCTCCTTTCACCGTCAATAACAATACCGCCCTCCATCAAATATAGGATCCATTGGACTCGGTCCAAGTGAGTCACCAGAGCATTTGATCTTGCTGATGTCACACTGATTTGCAAAGCTGTGCTGTCTACATTTGTCCCCTCACCTCATGGCCAGGCAGAATGTATCATAAAATGAGAGTGTGGTGTAGTATTGACGTTAGTCACTCACAACTCTGACAGAGCAGTGCAGCCATAAAGTGTAGACCAGGAGACCTCTGACCTGAGGGACCTGACCTGGAGCATGTCATTGGATACTCTCAGAACTCTAGTCAGGTTGATTCTTGCTTGTCCTAACCCATCGATAGGTCAAAGTGTATCAACGAGGAAAAATCATGACAGAGTACAATGACAAATAAAACACAAAATGTTCTACCAAGCCAGGTATGAACACTGGAACAGTGGCTGGTGACTTCAGCGCCTATGGGGACCGCTGGAGCAAAGCGAGGGTTGATTTTCTCAATTTGTGAAACTATTTCCGTTGGACATTTTCAGGAAATAGTTTCCAATTGATCTTGCAGTTCACAGCAAGAAATTACTTGTGGCCGTTCATTCCACAGAAACCACCAATCTCTGCCTCTGTTACACCAGGGAGACAGTCCTGCTGTTTAATGTTTCATGCTCTCTGGTACTGCTGGTGCCAAGAACACGGGAAGGGTGGCCTTTCTTTTGGTTATGTATCCATTTGTTTCTCTATCCACTGTGTTTTTTATTAGATACAGACAATGGTTTGTATATTTAAATCCCAGGGAGTTTGATTGTTCAAACAGTTGCCTCTGTCAAAAAGACTGTCCCTGTCAAAAAGACTGTCTCTGTCAAATAGATCACCTAAATAGAGCAGCCTAATTCTTTACAAATGTTCTTCCTATTTAACATGACATAACACAAGGCCACCATTTGTCGCCTAAGAGAGCTCCCAGAAACATTAGTCCTTTTCAGAGGGGTCACTATTTTGACTGCTCCCCCCCTCTCCCCTCAGGCGTAAAACACACTTTCAGACTCAGCTGTTGCTGCATTCTGGAGCCTCTCCTGTGCATGTCACACATAACTCTAATTCAGTCTGACCGATGCCTCCTCACCCCCTCCCCCAGCTGTCTGAGAGGGGCTGCCTCCTCACCCCCTCCCCCAGCTGTCTGAGAGGGGCTGCCTCCTCACCCCCTCCCCTAGCTGTCTGAGAGCGGCTGCCTCCTCACCACTTCCCCCAGCTGTCTAAGAGGGGCTGCCTCCTCACCAACTCCCCCAGCTGTCTGAGAGGGGCTGCCTCCTCACCCCCTCCCCCAGCTGTCTGAGAGGGGCTGCCTCCTCACCCCCTCCCCCAGCTGTCTGAGAGGGGCTGCCTCCTCACCCCCTCCCCCAGCTGTCTGAGAGGGGCTGCCTCCTCACCCCTTCCCCCAGCTGTCTGAGAGGGGCTGCCTCCTCACCCCCTCCCCCAGCTGTCTGAGAGGGGCTGCCTCCTCACCACTTCCCCCAGCTGTCTGAGAGGGGCTGCCTCCTCACCCCCTCCCCCAGCTGTCTGAGAGGGGCTGCCTCCTCACCCCCTCCCCCAGCTGTCTGAGAGGGGCTGCCTCCTCACCACCTCCACCAGCTGTCTGAGAGGGGCTGCCTCCTCACCCCCTCCCCCAGCTGTCTGAGAGGGGCTGCCTCCTCACCCCCTCCCCCAGCTGTCTGAGAGGGGCTGCCTCCTCACCCCCTCCCCCAGCTGTCTGAGAGGGGCTGCCTCCTCACCACTTCCCCCAGCTGTCTGAGAGGGGCTGCCTCCTCACCCCCTCCCCCAGCTGTCTGAGAGGGGCTGCCTCCTCACCACTTCCCCCAGCTGTCTGAGAGGGGCTGCCTCCTCACCCCTTCCCCCAGCTGTCTGAGAGGGGCTGCCTCCTCACCCCCTCCCCCAGCTGTCTGAGAGGGGCTGCCTCCTCACCCCCTCCCCCAGCTGTCTGAGAGGGGCTGCCTCCTCACCACTTCCCCCAGCTGTCTGAGAGGGGCTGCCTCCTCACCCCCTCCCCCAGCTGTCTGAGAGGGGCTGCCTCCTCACCCCCTCCCCCAGCTGTCTGAGAGGGGCTGCCTCCTCACCCCCTCCCCCAGCTGTCTGAGAGGGGCTGCCTCCTCACCCCCTCCCCCAGCTGTCTGAGAGGGGCTGCCTCCTCACCACTTCCCCCAGCTGTCTGAGAGGGGCTGCCTCCTCACCCCCTCCCCCAGCTGTCTGAGAGGGGCTGCCTCCTCACCCCTTCCCCCAGCTGTCTGAGAGGGGCTGCCTCCTCACCCCCTCCCCCAGCTGTCTGAGAGGGGCTGCCTCCTCACCACTTCCCCCAGCTGTCTGAGAGGGGCTGCCTCCTCACCCCCTCCCCCAGCTGTCTGAGAGGGGCTGCCTCCTCACCCCCTCCCCCAGCTGTCTGAGAGGGGCTGCCTCCTCACCCCCTCCCCCAGCTGTCTGAGAGGGGCTGCCTCCTCACCCCCTCCCCCAGCTGTCTGAGAGGGGCTGCCTCCTCACCACCTCCCCCAGCTGTCTGAGAGGGGCTGCCTCCTCACCCCCTCCCCCAGCTGTCTGAGAGGGGCTGCCTCCTCACCCCCTCCCCCAGCTGTCTGAGAGGGGCTGCCTCCTCACCACTTCCCCCAGCTGTCTGAGAGGGGCTGCCTCCTCACCCCCTCCCCCAGCTGTCTGAGAGGGGCTGCCTCCTCACCCCCTCCCCCAGCTGTCTGAGAGGGGCTGCCTCCTCACCACTTCCCCCAGCTGTCTGAGAGGGGCTGCCTCCTCACCCCTTCCCCCAGCTGTCTGAGAGGGGCTGCCTCCTCACCCCCTCCCCCAGCAGTCTGAGAGGGGCTGCCTCCTCACCCCCTCCCCCAGCTGTCTGAGAGGGGCTGCCTCCTCACCACTTCCCCCAGCTGTCTGAGAGGGGCTGCCTCCTCACCCCCTCCCCCAGCTGTCTGAGAGGGGCTGCCTCCTCACCCCCTCCCCCAGCTGTCTGAGAGGGGCTGCCTCCTCACCCCCTCCCCCAGCTGTCTGAGAGGGGCTGCCTCCTCACCACTTCCCCCAGCTGTCTGAGAGGGGCTGCCTCTCGCCCGCAGACTGCCGGGACACAGACAGGAGGGGCAACGAGTGCATTTGGTTGTGGGGCTGGCACAGGAAGGGGGGCAGATTTGGACCTTAGCCACTCAGTGGGGTGCTGTGTCACACAATGCTTCGGCCAAACTCAACATGCGCTGTGCCTCATTAAAAAGCTCTTGTGGATTAAGCTTATTTGGGCTTCAATTTTGACTACGTTTACCACCGCTGAGAACCTAAATCAGATTAAGCTTATGTGTTTTCCTTTGACTCCTAGCTTACTGTACACATATATTTCAACATGAGTCAATTAGCAATTTGTTCAAATGATGAACAGATTATCTACAGTGAATTAGCTATTACTGTGCCTACAACATACACTTTGATGCACAACGTAGGAGTGAGGTGAGAGCAGATCTTTAGATGGTGTTTTGGGGTATTGAGAAAAAGGGCCTGCAATGGGTAAGGGGGCTGCTATGTCGATGGATTGACGAGGACGTAAACAGACGATGGGTCATGGTGGCTGATGTCCATGAGGCTAGCAGAGAGGGACATGGTCCAGGCCAGTAGAGAGGGACATGGTCCAGGCCGGTAGAGAGGGACATGGTCCAGGCAGGTAGAGAGGGACATGGTCCAGGCCGGTAGAGAGGGGCATGGTCCAGGCAGGTAGAGAGGGACATGGTCCAGGCCAGTAGAGAGGGACATGGTCCAGGCAGGTAGAGAGGGACATGGTCCAGGCCGGTAGAGAGGGGCATGGTCCAGGCCGGTAGAGAGGGGCATGGTCCAGGCCGGTAGAGAGGGGCATGGTCCAGGCCAGTAGAGAGGGGCATGGTCCAGGCCAGTAGAGAGGGACATGGTCCAGGCAGGTAGAGAGGGACATGGTCCAGGCCAGTAGAGAGGGACATGGTCCAGGCAGGTAGAGAGGGACATGGTCCAGGCCATTAGAGAGGGACATGGTCCAGGCCGGTAGAGAGGGGCATGGTCCAAGCCGGTAGAGAGGGACATGGTCCAGGCCGGTAGAGAGGGGCATGGTCCAGGCCGGTAGAGAGGGGCATGGTCCAGGCCGGTAGAGAGGGACATGGTCCAGGCCGGTAGAGAGGGACATGGTCCAGGCCGGTAGAGAGGGGCATGGTCCAGGCCGGTAGAGAGGGGCATGGTCCAGGCCAGTAGAGAGGGGCATGGTCCAGGCCAGTAGAGAGGGGCATGGTCCAGGCCGGTAGAGAGGGGCATGGTCCAGGCAGGTAGAGAGGGGCATGGTCCAGGCCGGTAGAGAGGGACATGGTCCAGGCAGGTAGAGAGGGGCATGGTCCAGGCCAGTAGAGAGGGACATGGTCCAGGCCGGTAGAGAGGGGCATGGTCCAGGCCGGTAGAGAGGGGCATGGTCCAGGCCGGTAGAGAGGGGCATGGTCCAGGCCAGTAGAGAGGGGCATGGTCCAGGCCAGTAGAGAGGGACATGGTCCAGGCCGGTAGAGAGGGGCATGGTCCAGGCCAGTAGAGAGGGACATGGTCCAGGCCAGTAGAGAGGGGCATGGTCCAGGCCGGTAGAGAGGGGCATGGTCCAGGCAGGTAGAGAGGGGCATGGTCCAGGCAGGTAGAGAGGGGCATGGTCCAGGCAGGTAGAACTATAGGAGACAGGTGAAGGAGGGGGGTCCTGGCCCAGGCTGGTAGAACTATAGGAGACAGGTGAAGGAGGGGGGTCCTGGCCCAGGCTGGGAGAACTTTAGGAGACAGGTGGGGGAGGGGGTCCTGGCCCAGGCAGGTAGAACTATAGGAGACAGGTGGGGGAGGGGGGTCCTGACCCAGGCTGGTAGAACTTTAGGAGACAGGTGGAGGAGGGGGGTCCTGACCCAGGCTGGTAGAACTATAGGAGACAGGTGGGGGAGGGGGTCCTGACCCAGGCTGGTAGAACTTTAGGAGACAGGTGGAGGAGGGGGGTCCTGGCCCAGGCTGGTAGAACTATAGGAGACAGGTGGGGGAGGGGGGTCCTGACCCAGGCTGGTAGAACTATAGGAGACAGGTGGGGGAGGGGGGTCCTGACCCAGGCAGGTAGAACTATAGGAGACAGGTGGGGGAGGGGGGTCCTGACCCAGGCAGGTAGAACTATAGGAGACAGGTGGGGGAGGGGGGTCCTGGCCCAGGCAGGTAGAACTATAGGAGACAGGTGGGGGAGGGGGGTCCTGGCCCAGGCAGGTAGAACTATAGGAGACAGGTGGGGGAGGGGGGTCCTGACTCAGGCTGGTAGAACTATACATACCCATAGAAACTCACCCACTATCCTTCTGTAATTCAGTGGAAACAGAAGCAATGATAGACACTAGACTATCAAATATTAAAGCTGTTGTGTTCCTAGCTGTTGTGTCTCGTCAGCTACCACGCTGTCAGATCTAGCCAAACAAATAAAAACATTGGTATTAATTTCAGCTGTGATCAAATAAGGATCATATAATCAAATCCTGACCTGAAAATGGATCCCATAATTCAGTTTGTGCTAAATTGCATTTTATCACCCTGGTGGTGTTTCTAGAAAACCACCAGCTTCATCCCTCAATCATTTAACAAAGGATCTGATCATACAAATAGTTCAAGATGCATATTAAACGTTTATATGCATGAATATTTCTCTTCATAAAAGTGAAGTGATGTAAATGTCTGCTGTGTTGTATTTATATGATGGTGAGACAGCTGTGTTGTGAGATAACATACAGATACATGGTCCCTGGTCTTTCATCTTTTAAAGAGGGTTTGGAAGGAGCACCTGCTGTTCTCCAGACTAGAACAGTGTGAAGTCTGACACACAGTCAGCCAGTCAGCCAGTCAGCCAGTCAGTCAGTCAGCCAGTCAGCCAGTCAGCCAGTCAGTCAGCCAGTCAGTCAGTCAGTCAGCCAGTCAGTCAGCCAGTCAGCCAGTCAGCCAGTCAGTCAGCCAGTCAGTCAGCCAGTCAGTCAGCCAGTCAGCCAGTTAGCCAGTCAGTCAGCCAGTCAGCCAGTCAGTCAGCCAGTCAGCCAGTCAGCCAATCAGCCAGTCAGTCAGCCAGTCAGCCAGTCAACCAGTCAGCCAGTCAGACAGTCAGTCAGCCAGCCAGTCAGTCAATCCATCAACGATGCACATGTTAATAACATTAACCATTATGCACCACAGTTTTCAGTCTAAATACGCTGATAATGAATCTCATCATGATAAAAGTTATCAGCAAGACCACTGTGACCACTTTTATTGATCATATTTCAGCAGCTCCTTTATACTTTCTGATAGATTCATTGATGATTGAGCCGATGAGCTAATATGGCTCTGAGAAACTAATTAGTGCTGTTAGAAAGCTTTTTATCACAGCAGCAGTCTGAATGGATCCATCATACGGCCTCTTCCTGTTCCTTCCTGTTCCTTCCTGTTCCTTCCTGGCTCAGTCAGCACTCTGCTGGAGCACTCAGTGACATCATCAGTATGTGGCTGACCAGCAGGAAGCATGACAGGGCATCATCACATCGACCCAACATGCAGCCCTGACTCAAACAGACAGGCCATGAGGCAAGCCAAGGGTTGGAGGGTCCAGTGGGGTTGAAATTGGTTGCCACAGATTTCAGAAGAGCGGGTGGAAAGGGAGGAATTAGTAGTGATGACAGTACCAGTAGGATGATGACCCCTCCATAAAACTGTGTGTCTAATGAGACCCCATTCATGCTCTGAGGAGCCAGAAGTGGTTTACATCCAGAGGCCCAGGGTTAGGGATGAGCTCAGTCACACACACTGCCAGGAAACCATGTGAACACTAGAGGACTAGAGGATGACATCATGTGTGTATGGAAGTACTGTGCTTTCTCTCCCTCAAAGATACTTATCATCACATCTGGGGAATCACAGCTGCTCCCCGCACCACATGCATGTGTGTATGTTTGTGTGTATGTATGCGTGTGTGTGTGTGTGTGTGTTATTGCACTTTGCAAGGTGATATCAGTCAGTGCCTGTGCAGTCAGTGTGGCAGAGGGCTTTGTCTCTCTCAATGCCAGTTGAGTCTGAGGCAGACCTACAGACAGACTAGAGCCTGGAACACCCCTCTGACCGACTGCAGGAGATAAAGAGTTACAATTGTTTCAGGGGCGTGGCATGCTGGTTACACTGTATGGAAACAAAGATGGCGTGAAAGCTGAGGGTGTTGTAGAGACTGTGTAGGCATGTGGGGTCTGAACATTGTCGCCATATTTATTGTATGACGTGGATGAAATTGGAGGTTAGTGGGTGGGTATGGAGGAAGGGGCGGTGTGAGTTTGGGGAGGTTCAAACAAAAAGACATGACCTGGATTTCCTTTATCCTCTCTCCCATCACTATGGTTACCACAGCCAGTTACCTTTTGTGCAGAGTAACAAGTAGCCTGTTCTCTTTACCCCATTTTCTAATGAAGAGGTTTGGAGAGGGATGACAGCACACGCTGCATGCTCACAGGGGGACCGGAGGGGCATCAAAAGAGAACGTCCATTAAGATGTCGCCTCAGACTGAAACCCCCTCCATTCCTCCGTCCCGTTGGCAGTTTGACAGTACTATGTAGACAGAGTGGCATTAGTCTGTTATTTCACCCACTGAATGTCAGACTCACTGAAAGCCTCTAATTTAGACACTGTTTAGGAAAATGGTTCGGGCGGAGGGAGCACACAGCCTTTAGAGAAAAAATAGGAATTCAGACAGAGGCTTGCTAGGAGTTCAGACAGAGGCTTGCTAGGAGTTCAGACAGAGGCTTGCTAGGAGTTCAGACAGAGGCTTGCTAGGAGTTCAGACAGAGGCTTGCTAGGAGTTCAGACAGAGGCTTGCTAGGAGTTCAGACAGAGGCTTGCTAGGAGTTCAGACAGAGGCTTGCTAGGAGTTCAGACAGAGGCTTGCTAGTTCAAACAGAGGCTTGCTAGGAGTTCAGACAGAGGCTTGCTAGGAGTTCAGACAGAGTCTTGCTAGGAGTTCAGACAGAGGCTTGCTAGGAGTTCAGACAGAGGCTTGCTAGTTCAAACAGAGGCTTGCTAGGAGTTCAGACAGAGGCTTGCTAGTTCAAACAGAGGCTTGCTAGGAGTTCAGACAGAGGCTTGCTAGGAGTTCAAACAGAGGCTTGCTAGTTCAAACAGAGGCTTGCTAGGAGTTCAGACAGAGGCTTGCTAGGAGTTCAGACAGCGGCTTGCTAGTTCAAACAGAGGCTTGCTAGGAGTTCAGACAGAGGCTTGCTAGTTCAAACAGAGGCTTGCTAGGAGTTCAGACAGAGGCTTGCTAGGAGTTCAGACAGAGGCTTGCTAGGAGTTCAGACAGAGGCTTGCTAGGAGTTCAGACAGAGGTTTGCTAGGAGTTCAGACAGAGGCTTGCTAGGAGTTCAGACAGAGGCTTGCTAGGAGTTCAGACAGAGGCTTGCTAGTGTTTTGTGGCTTGTAGTTTCTAGTGAATAATAGAAGAGGAGCAAAGCTCTTACATACTTACAGTGCCTTCGGAAAGTATTCAGACACCTTGACTTTTTCCACATTTGGTTACTTTACAGCCTTATTCTAAAATTGATTAAATACAAAAATATCCTCATCAATCTACACAAAATACCCCATAATGACAAAGCGAAAACAGATTTTTTTACATTTTTGCAAATGTATTACAATAAAAAACAGAAATACCTTATTTATGTAAGTATTCAGACCCTTTGCTATGAGACTCGAAATTGAGCTCAGGTGCATCCTGTTTCCATTGATCATCCTTGAGCTGTTACTACAACTTGATTGGAGTACTACTGTGGTAAATTCAATTGATTGGACATGATTTGGAAAGGCACACCTGTCTATATAAGGTCCCACAGTTGACAGTGCATGTCAGAGTAAAAACCAAGCCATGAGGTCGAAGGAATTATCCGTAGAGCTCCGAGACAGGATTCTGTCAAGGCACAGAACTGGGGAAGGGTATCAAAACCTTTCTGCAGCATTGAAGGTCCCCAAGAACACAGTGGCCTCCATGATTCTTAAATGTAAGAAGTTTGGAACACCAAAGACTCTTCCTAAAGCTGGCCGCCCGGCCAAACTGATCAATCGGGGGAGAAGAGCCATGGTCAGGGAGGTGACCAAGACCCGATGGTCACTCTGACAGAGCTCCAGAGTTTCTCTGTGAAGATGGAAGTATCTTCCAGAAGGACAACCATTTTTGCAGCACTCCACCAATCAGGCCTTTATGGTAGAGTGGCCAGACGGAAAAAAACATTTAAACCATTTTAGAATAAGGCTGTAACATAACAAAATGTGTAAAACGTCAAGGGGTCTGAATACTTTCCGAATGCACTGTACATTAGGGGGAGAAAGTCTTTGTTGTGCATCAGCACTTCCCATGTAGTAGCTGACCCCAGGCCAACACGGGATGTGATGAAACAGCCTCCAGGTCAGCTATTAGGATGACAGGTAGTCTAGCGGTCAGAGGGACAGTAACTTCCCATGTAGTAGCTGACCCCAGGCCAACACTGGATGTGATGAAACAGCCTCCAGGTCAGCTATTAGGATGACAGGTAGTCTAGCGGTCAGAGGGACAGTAACTTCCCATGTAGTAGCTGACCCCAGCCCAACACTGGATGTGATGAAACAGCCTCCAGGTCAGCTATTAGGATGACAGGTAGTCTAGCGGTCAGAGGGACAGTAACTTCCCATGTAGTAGCTGACCCCAGCCCAACACGGGATGTGATGAAACAGCCTCCAGGTCAGCTATTAGGATGACAGGTAGTCTAGCGGTCAGAGGGACAGTAACTTCCCATGTAGTAGCTGACCCCAGCCCAACACGGGATGTGATGAAACAGCCTCCAGGTCAGCTATTAGGATGACAGGTAGTCTAGCGGTTAGAGGGACAGTAACTTCCCATGTAGTAGCTGACCCCAGCCCAACACTGGATGTGATGAAACAGCCTCCAGGTCAGCTATTAGGATGACAGGTAGTCTAGCGGTCAGAGGGACAGTAACTTCCCATGTAGTAGCTGACCCCAGCCCAACACGGGATGTGATGAAACAGCCTCCAGGTCAGCTATTAGTATGACAGGTAGTCTAGCGGTTAGAGGGACAGTAACTTCCCATGTAGTAGCTGACCCCAGCCCAACACTGGATGTGATGAAACAGCCTCCAGGTCAGCTATTAGGATGACAGGTAGTCTAGCGGTCAGAGGGACAGTAACCGAAAGGTTGCTGGTTTGAATACCCTTGCTGACAAGGTGAAACATCTGTTGATGTGTCCTTGAGCAAGGCACTTAACCCTGATTTGGTCGAGGGGCGCCGTACTACTATGGCTGACCCTGTAAAACAACACATTTCACTGTACTTATTCAGTGACAATAAAACCTTTTTTTATTATGCTGCCTTGATGTCAAATATGAACACTCTCCTAATACCCTAAAAACACAGAAAGGGAATATGAAAGCATATCTTATTCCGTGGGTCAGACAAAAGGACAGTGGTAGTTCAATCCCATGTTGACCACGACACTACTAGAAATACTCATCAAAAGACACCTGGATCTTGCCTGGTACCAGTTTGTTTATGACAACATTCCACTCTTTTCCACTCCTTGTCATGCACTTTGTGACAACTGCTGATGTAAAAATGGCTTTATTAAATATTCATTGATTGATGCCAAACATACGGTATGACACAGAGTAAAAGGAGTGGAATACTAAGACAAAACAGGTCTGGGTTTCAGGCTAACCTGGATCATGTTAGATCCACAAATATTGGAGGAATGAAATAACATGTAAAGCTGTGGGATTTAGTGTGCAGAAGGCAGCTGGAGCCAACACAACACAGCCTCTCCTCCACTTGAGATGCCAGACAAAACAGTACCATGTTATTATGGTGGCACCGGGCTGGCACCCTATTGTCAGCATGCGCCCACGTGCCTCCCTAATCTCAACTTTCCAGGGAAACATTTCGGGGAGATGTTGTTATGCTGGCGTTATCAGCTGTATTATGGTTTATAATCTGTGTCATATTCCCTCTAAACTTCAAATGGATTAAAATAACTATTTTTATGATGAAAATAGGATCTGTGATTTAAAAAGTGTATAGCCATTAGATGACCCAGTTCAAGGATTACACAACAAATGCAACCCTCACTCACCCAGCAGGCGACAACTAGCTTAGCTGAAAGGAAAAAGGGTATTCCTACTGAGTGGAACAAAAATGAACTGGCGGAGCATGAAGGCTTTGCCACAAAACAATCTATATTGTGTGGATAGTGGATACTCACTTTGTCATTCCTCCTTGATCAATAGCTGTGTCCTCAAAGTATCAGTGAGGACTCTCTGTTTGACATGAAATGAAACACAAAAAGTGGACACTGGACAAAAAACATCACAGGTGAGTTGAAACTGACCTCACAGATCAAACAGGCGAGGACTCAGAACTCCACCCAGCCACGCCTCTGACCTCTACACAATAAAATGGTTTCACATGAAGGAGAAGATCAAAGATTGAGAAAAAAACTCTCTAGAAGAAGCTCAAGGCTCTTTGTAACAGAGGGTCAAAAGAGAAGGGCACCCATTGTTTAGGGACATTATCTCTCTCAGCCAGTGCTCTCAATCCCAGAAACACCAAAGGAAGAGACATTTACCACTATCCGTTTTATCTTGACATATCTAAAGCAAGGTTATCCATCATATGAGGATCAATAGCCGTAGCCCAATAGAAATGCTTGATTTTTACCACAGACAAGATTTCTAGTAGTGAGATACAGCATATGATCACAAGGGCCAAGCATCACTTGCGATGTGCTAACTGTAAGACTGAAGTTCCACCTTGTGGACAATCTAAAAACTGCACTCGCCTTTTTCTTCCTTACATTTTACGGTCAGAAGGACAAAAGGACAAAAATGATCCGTTTAGTCCCTTAATGATCTGCTCCAAGATAATATTAGGTACAACATAAATAATAAGAAAAAATATATATAGTCACATACACCGGATATGTACAGTGAAATGTGTTGTTTTACAGAGTCAGCCATAGTAGTACGGCGCCCCTGGAGCAAATTAGGGTTAAGTATTTTGGCCTTTTTATTCTGTGATCACTTGTCAGCAATTAGGTAGTGTGGGCTAACGAGTTGACATATTAAACCAGGATGTAATCTATGAATGATTGTAGGCTATCTTTTGAGTCTTGGTGAATCTTCGAACACGGTGATGTTATTATTGCCAGAGCCAGTCAGATAAGCTGTTCTAGTGCCCCCTGGTGTGAAGGCTCATAACCACACTCCATATTAGCTTCTGGATGCCCCACTGAAATATTATGAGTGGTGTAGCCTAAAGCGCAGACGAAATCTGTGTGGACTAAAAAGCGTTGCTGCACTAACCTAAAACCCGGTGCTATGTACGGTGCATTCGGAAAGTATTCAAATCACTTCACTTTTTACTATTTTGTTACATTACAGCCTTATTCTAAAATGTATTAAATAGTTTTGTCCCCTCATCAATCTACACACAATACCACATAATGACAAAGCAAAAAAAAATTTGGGGGATAAGTATTCAGACCCTTCACTCAGTGCTTTGATGAAGCACATTTGGCAGCGATTACAGCCTTGAGTCGTCTTGGGTATGACGCTACAAGCTTGGCACACTTGTATTTGGGGAGTTTCTCCCATTCTTTTCTGCAGATCCTCTCAAGCTCTGTCAGGTTGGATGGGGAGCGTCGCTGCACAGCTATTTTCAGGTCTCTCCAGACATGTTAGATCGGGTTCAAGTCCAGGCTTTGGCTGGGCCATTCAAGGACTTGTCCCGAAGCCACTCTGGCATTGTCTTGGCTGTGTGCTTAGGGTTGTTGTCCTGTTGGGAGGTGAACCTTCATCCCAGTCTGAGGTCCTGAGCGCTCTGGAGCAGGTTTTCATCAAGGATCTCTCTACACTTTGCTCCATTCATCTCGAACCTGACTAGTGTCCCAGTCCCTGCCACTGAAAAACATCCCCACAGCATGATGCTGACACCACCATTTACATTTACATTTAAGTCATTTAGCAGACGCTCTTATCCAGAGCGACTTACAAATTGGTGCATTCACCTTATGATATCCAGTGGAACAACCACTTTACAATAGTACATCTATATATTTTAGGGGGGGGGGGTTAGAAGGATTACTTTATCCTATCCTAGGTATTCCTTAAAGAGGTGGGGTTTCAGGTGTCTCCGGAAGGTGGTGATTGACTCCGCTGTCCTGGCGTCGTGAGGGAGCTTGTTCCACCATAGGGGTGCCAGAGCAGCGAACAGTTTTGACTGGGCTGAGCGGGAACTGTGCTTCCTCAGAGGTAGGGGGGCCAGCAGGCCAGAGGTGGATGAGCGCAGTGCCCTCGTTTGGGTGTAGGGACTGATCAGAGCCTGAAGGTACGGAGGTGCCGTTCCCCTCACGGCTCCGTAGGCAAGCACCATGGTCTTGTAGCGGATGCGAGCTTCAACTGGAAGCCAGTGGAGAGAGCGGAGGAGTGGGGTGACGTGAGAGAACTTGGGAAGGTTGAACACCAGACGGGCTGCGGCATTCTGGATAAGTTGTAGGGGTTTAATGGCACAGGCAGGGAGCCCAGCCAACAGCGAGTTGCAGTAATCCAGACGGGAGATGACAAGTGCCTGGATTAGGACCTGCGCCGCTTCCTGTGTGAGGCAGGGTCGTACTCTGCGAATGTTGTAGAGCATGAACCTACAGGATCGGGTCACCGCCTTGATGTTAGTGGAGAACGACAGGGTGTTGTCCAGGGTCACGCCAAGGTTCTTAGCACTCTGGGAGGAGGACACAATAGAGTTGTCAACCGTGATGGCGAGATCATGGAACGGGCAGTCCTTCCCCGGGAGGAAAAGCAGTTCCGTCTTGCCTGAGGTTCAGCTTGAGGAGGTAATCCGTCATCCACACTGATATGTCTGCCAGACATGCAGAGATGCGATTCGCCACCTGGTTATCAGAAGGGGGAAAGGAGAAGATTAATTGTGTGTTGTCTGCATAGCAATGATAGGAGACACCATGTGAGGATATGACAGAGCCAAGTGACTTGGTGTATAGCGAGAATAGGAGAGGGCCTAGAACAGAGCCCTGGGGGACACCAGTGGTGAGAGCACGTGGTGCGGAGACAGATTCTCGCCACGCCACCTGGCAGGAGCGTCCTGTCATGTAGGACGCAATCCAAGCGTGGGCCGCGCCGAGAGGAGAGAGAGTTAGCTTTAGCAGTGCGGAGAGCCCCCGTGACACAGAGAAGAGCAGTCTCAGTTGAATGACCAGTCTTGAAACCTGACTGATTTGGATCAAGAAGGTAATTCTGAGAGAGATAGCAAGAGAGCTGGCCAAGGACGGCACGTTCAAGAGTTTTGGAGAGAAAAGAAAGAAGGGATACTGGTCTGTAGTTGTTAACATCAGAGGGATCGAGTGTAGGTTTTTTTAAGGGGTGCAACTCTCGCTCTCTTGAAGACGGAAGGGACGTAGCCAGCGGTCAAGGACGAGTTGATGAGCGAGGTGAGGTAAGGGAGAAGGTCTCCGGAAATGGTCTGGAGAAGAGAGGAGGGGATAGGGTCAAGCGGGCAGGTTGTTGGGCGGCCGGCCGTCACGAGACGCGAGATTTCATCTGGAGAGAGAGGGGAGAAAGAGGTTAAAGCACAGGGTAGGGCAGTGTGAGCAGGACCAGCGGTGTCGTTTGACTTAGCAAACGAGGATCGGATGTCGTCGACCTTCTTTTCAAAATGGTTGACGAGTCATCCGCAGAGAGGGAGGACGGGGGGGGGGAGGGGGAGGAGGATTCAGGAGGGAGGAGAAGGGGGCAAAGAGCTTCCTAGGGTTAGAGGCAGATGCTTGGAATTTAGAGTGGTAGAAAGTGGCTTTAGCAGCAGAGACAGAAGAGGAAAATGTAGAGAGGAGGGAGTGAAAGGATGCCAGGTCTGCAGGGACGCGAGTTTTCCTCCATTTCCGCTCGGCTGCCCGGAGCCCTGTTCTGTGAGCTCGCAGTGAGTCGTCGAGCCACGGAGCAGGAGGGGAGGACCGAGCCGGCCTGGAGGATAGGGGACATAGAGAGTCAAAGGATGCAGAAAGGGAGGAGGGTTGAGGAGGCAGAATCAGGAGATAGGTTGGTGAAGGTTTGAGCAGAGGGAAGAGATAATAGGATGGAAGAGGAGAGAGTAGCGGGAGAGAGAGAGCGAAGGTTGCGACGGCGCAATACCATCCGAGTAGGGGCAGAGTGAGAAGTGTTGGAGGAGAGCGAGAGGGAAAAGGATGCAAGGTAGTGGTCGGAGACTTGGAGGGGAGTTGCAATGAGATTAGTGGAAGAACAGCATCTAGTAAAGATGAGGTCAAGCGTATTGCCTGCCTTGTGAGTAGGGGGGGAAGGTGAGAGGGTGAGGTCAAAAGAGGAGAGGAGTAGAAAGGAGGCAGAGAGGAATGAGTCAAAGGTAGACGTGGGGAGGTTAAAGTCACCCAGAACTGTGAGAGGTGAGCCATCCTCACGGAAGGAACTCATCAAGGCGTCAAGCTCATTGATGAACTCTCCAAGGGAACCTGGAGGGCGATAAATGATAAGGATGTTAAGCTTGAAAGGGCTGGTAACTGTGACAGCATGGAATTCAAAGGAGGCGATAGACAGATGGGTCAGGGGAGAAAGAGAGAATGTCCACTTATGAGAGATGAGGATTCCAGTGCCACCACCCCGCTGGCCAGATGCTCTCGGGGTATGCGAGAACACGTGGGCAGACGAGGAGAGAGCAGTAGGAGTAGCAGTGTTATCTGTGGTAATCCATGTTTCCGTCAGCGCCAAGAAGTCGAGGGACTGGAGGGTAGCATAGGCTGAGATTAACTCTGCCTTGTTGGCCGCAGACCGGCAGTTCCAGAGGCTGCCGGAGACCTGGAACTCCACGTGGGTCGTGCGCGCTGGGACCACCAGGTTAGAGTGGCAGCGGCCACGCGATGTGAAGCGTTTGTATGGCCTGTGCAGAGGGGAGAGAACAGGGATAGACAGACACATAGTTGACAGGCTACAGAAGAGGCTACGCTCATGCAAAGGAGATTGGAATGACAAGTGGACTACACGTCTCGAATGTTCAGAAAGTTAAGCTTACGTTGCAAAAATCTTATTGACTAAAATGACTAAAATGATACAGTACTGCTGGCTGGTGAAGTAGGCTAGCTAGCAGCGGCTGCGTTGTTGACTTTGTTTGAAAGTGTAGCTGGCTAGGTAACCTCAATAGTTTCAGTACTACACCTTCATCATGATACAAAAGCAACTATGTAGCTAGCTAACATAACACTAATCAAGACGTTCCTTTGTAATGTATTTAGTTTCTACAATGCTGCTCGTCGGTAATAGTTGGCTAGGTTTGGAAAATGGCGTCGCGGGGGACGAAAATAGCTGGCTAGCTAACCTCGATAATTACTCTAAACTACACAATTATCAAACTATGACAAAGACAACTATGTCGCTAGGTAACACTACACTAATCAAATCGTTCCGTTGTAATGTATTAGTTTCTACAGTGTTGCATGCTTCACTGTAGGGATGGTTCAATCTTGGTTTCATCAGACCAGAGAATATTGTTTCTCATGGTCTGAGAGTCCTTTAGGTGCCTTTTGGCAAACTCTAAGCGAGCTGTCATGTGCCTTTTACTGAAGGGTGTGTTCCGTCTGGTCACTCTACCTTAAAGGCCTGATTGGTTGAGTTCATCAGTGATGGTTGTCCTTCTGGAAAGTTCTCCCATCTTCACACAGGAACTCTGGAGCTGCGTCAGAGTGACTATCAGGTTAGTGGTCACCTCCCTGACCAAGGCACTTCTCCCCCGATTGCTCAGTTTGGCCGGGAAGCCAGCTCTAGGAAGAGTATTGCTGGTTCCAAACTTCTTCCATTTAAGAATGATCGAGGCCACTGTGTTCTTGGGAACCTTCAATGCTGCATACATTTTTCGGTACACTTCCCAAGATCTGAGCCTCAACACAATCCTGTCTTGGAGCTCTATGGACAATTCCTTCGACCTCATGGCTTGGTTTTTGCTCTGACATGCACTGTCAACTGTGGGACCTGATATAGACAGATGTGTGCCTTTCCAAATCATGTCCAACCAAATTAATTTACCACAGGTGGACTACAATCAAGTTGTCGAAACATCTCAAGGATGATGAATGGAAACAGGATGCACCTGAGCTCAATTTCGAGTCTCATAGCAAAGGGTCTGAATACCTGTTTTCACTTTGTCATTATGGGTTATTTTGTGTAGATTGATGAAGATTTTTTTTTATTTAATACATTTTAGAATAAGGCTGTAACATAACAAAATGTGGAAAAAGTCAGTCGGTCTGAATACTTCCCGAATGCACTATATATGCCCAAGCCTTTCACAGAAATAACTGTCAAGGCAGGTTCCCCCTGAGAATACCTGGCAGCAGCCATCGCTTATTTTTGACTGAATGTGACCACATGACTCAGAGGGGCCCAGGACAGCTAGTCATTTAGGCTCCCAGAATGCTCAGGGGTTTCATTCCCCTCTATTAATCTGAGAACTTGGTGTCATGTCCTAACAGTCCTCAGATTTGCCCACTAGACCTTGCTACCTGCTCTGGCACAAGGTGATGACGTAAGCATCTCTCTAGGGCCAGAGAGCAAGCAATTATGGGGAGAAAGAAAAGGGAAATGGAGCAGCAATTAAAGCCATCTGAGTCAATAGAGGGGGAGAGATGGACTGTTCCTCCATCCCTGCCGAGCAGACACAGTGAGTTTCTGTGTGGATTGGCTACTCCGACTGGGAGGCTGTGGTACTACATGGCTCCTGAGCATCAGGTGTTTCAAGTTAAACACTGATTTCAAAATGCCTAAAATCAAGGAAGACATTTACAATCCTGCTGATCATTTAATCAAAGTAGTAGCATCAGTCACATGAGAGAATTGAGAGGTGTGCACCAAAAGCAGGAAAGTCCTTACAGTGCAATGACACAACATGAGAGATAAAAGTGCCAATGGTGGTCATAGAAAGATACATAGGACACACAAAGACATTGATACGGACGCAGAATAATGCATTATATTACACAGACACCAACAGTAAAATCCAGAAAGCAGACACATTGCGTAAAATAAAAAAATAAAAGGCTGAATTGGATAAATATGGTCCATGTTACATTCATCCTGTTATGCTAACATAGATGAGCCAACGCCTCAGACTAGCAGGGCAGATCTCCAGCGGTGTTCTAGCCTGCCTGGAGTCGGCCCCTTAGTGATCATGTCAGGTGACTGACCCTTCACTGCTGTGGCTCCTGTTATGCAAAAGATGCTACAGGTGAGGTTGGGGGGGGGGGGGGGGGGGGGGGGCTCTCACCACAAGAGGGCAACTCACTCTCTGCCTCCATTAGCTTTCATGTCCTGGAGAGTAGTGAGACTTGGTCCATTATCTTCCCACCGCCACAGCTCAGGCACCAGACTGATCTTAGAGTAATGCAGGAATATTTTAATGTTAATTTCCTATGGGAGCTTTAATTAAGCATTTCATTAAAACATGATAAAAGAAAGTGTACTTGAAAAAGATGTGTCTAACCCCTGTATGCAAAACATTGTAGCAAGTTAACCCTGTAGGGAAACCTACACAAGAAATAAGCAAATAAATGCTCTCCGATCTGATTCATTGTGTTGGGTGAAATAATGGCTCTGTAATGTCAATGTTACAGAAACAATCTGCAGGTGTTACATGTTAAATGTGGAGATATTACATGTCAAAAGAGTCCAAACTAATATCAAGATGACAAGTATGGCACTATTTTCCGACATCAATATGTTCCACTCCTTCAATTTGTTGACAACTCTGTTTAGTTAGCACTTGCCATGTTGCCTTCTACTACCGACTAAGGTGAGAGAAACTGTACAATATCATTATCTGTTTATCAAAAAAGAAACCCAGTTTATAAGACAGGTCCACAGAACATAAAATAACGTTTTCCTATGGTTTATATTTTCTAAACATTGTTAGAACGTTTTCAGTCAAGTATAATAAAAATTATCTGCCACAAAAGAAAGTGCTTAAAATGTTTCACATGTAAAACAAAGTATTTGACAGGTAGGTGTAAATATTTATAGCATATAAATCACAAAACAATTTATTAGACTAGTAATTTATAATATAGTTTGATCAGCACAAAGGTGATGAGAGAGGCAAGACGATGCGTCCGAGTGGGCTCCGATCATCCGAAACAGCTACACCGCGGCCAGTTCAACATCTGGAAACATTTCCATATGACCTGCATTCTCCATATCTGTGGTCAACGGAGCAATTTTGTGTTTCATTCGGTAAAGCATTACGATCAACATGACAAGCAATAATAAGAACAAACATACAAAAAGTCCAACGTATGTCGATAAACTTGGTAGCGTTGGGTCTTGACGTTCTATTTGCGCGACAGTTGTTGTCCAGATGTGCTCCTCGCTGGAGTTTAATACAATTTTTGAAAAACCATCAGGTCTTGGCGTAAAAAAGTTCCTCCAGATTATTTGGTGATTCATCATGGTGAATATTTACAATGGTGTCCTCAAGCTGTTGACTGCGGGTTTCACGTGAACGAATGGTTTATGTCCAGTCGCGCAATGCCCAATGTATATCCCAATTACATTTAAATGTTCAATCGTCGACATAATTCAAACGGTTTGGTGAATAAAGACCGGTGGCCAGTCCGAGGACAGGTTTCTAGGATACACCGTGACGGTAGTAGACGTTAAGGTGTGCGTATAAGCACACGGGCGCGCGGACTTCTGTCACGCCTGTGAGTGCGCTCTTCGCGTTTTCTCGGTAGGATTACGTCGCCTTTATAATGAGAGCAAATGCCGGACACAAAGCTTACGAGGAGACCGCTGTTTATATGAATGGATTTAAAATTGACTTCTAATATACTTTACATTTAAAATAGATACATTGTCTAGGCTTTTTACGCACTGTCGTGACCGCGTTTATCTTTGCCTCCTCCCAGTGACATTTAAAAAATTCATGAACGGATGAGTTTAGTGTCATAAAATAGAAGCAGTGACCTTGCATCCTCTTAAAAATACCATGAACGTCGAACCATTGACTGAAGGAATTGATTGGGAGGCTGGAACACAACGGTTAAGAAATTCATTTATGGTTTTCTTCTTCAGAAATTACAATCATGTTTGATGCTCAGTATTTTAAAATATGATATATCTTCTGTTTGTGGCGATGGGTGGGGGGTCCTCTTATTTTGCCATTTACTCTAAATAGACTATCCTTGAAAGCTAGAATCCGTAATTGAAACAATAACAAAGCGTATTCCCTGCCTCAGTTTTGGTTTAAAAAAAAGGCTGAGGGATGGGGCTGGAGAAATGTAACCAGTCTTAAATTCATTGGCAGAGGTATGGTTGCAAGGACTGACCATTCATGATATCAAAATTATAGTTTTAACCATGTATGAGGCTATATACAGTGTTGGTTGACATTATATTGTTTAAAAACTTTGGAGTTAAACACGCTAATATTTGGGGTTCTGATGGGGTAGGACAGTTGCTCATGACTATGCTCATGAGGCATTATAAATGATATTCTTATGATTATTCTAAACGGGGAAAACATACAGGGGGATGTGGAGGTGGAGAGGGATGGGTTTAGCTTGGGAGAGACAAGGCAAATTTAGCTATACTACAATGTAATTGTATTTATTTTTGCAACTTGCAAACCTGCTGTAAAATGAACAAGGTATCTGTATAGATAGGGAGAGGATGTCAAGTCAGTATTTCTTGTTTGTTATTATAGCTAAGATTCAATGGTGGTTATTGGTGAGAGTGGATAGGGTGACTGGAAGGAGACATTTCTTAAATATTGCCTCAAAGTACATAGAAGTACTTTATGTTATTTTTTGTTTTCTGTTAAATGTCTGCTCAGCCCACACTGTAAAAAATTGACCCACGGGCTTAGTAAATATTGCAAAAGAAAAGTAATGATTTTTATTGAAAATAATAGGTTTCTGGTTTTACTTACATTTTTGAATATAGTACTTCATTTATATTTGTTGAAAAAGACTAGCATTTCAAAATAAAAATCCAAGGTAATATGCTGCTAAATTTGAATGAATATTTCTAAGTAACAACCAAGAACTTAAAAATATGATATTCAAATTATCATTATTATGTTGGACTGGCATGCTAGATCTTGGTTTCTCAAATGATTGCCTCGCCTGGTTTACCAACTACTTCTCTGATAGAGTCAAATCGGATGGCCTGTTGTCCGGGCCTCTGGCAGTCTCTATGGGGGTGCCACAGGGTTCAATTCTTGGGCCAACTCTTTTCTCTGTATACATCAATGATGTCGCTCTTGCTGCTGGTGAGTCTCTGATCCACCTCTACGCAGACGACACCATTCTGTATACTTCTGGCCCTTCTTTGGACACTGTGTTAACAACCCTCCAGACGAGCGTCAATGCCATACAACTCTCCTTCCGTGGCCTCCAACTGCTCTTAAATACAAGTAAAACTAAATGCATGCTCTTCAACCGATCGCTGCTCGCACCTGCCTGCCCGTCCAGCATCACTACTCTGGACGGTTCTTACTTAAAACAACTACAAATACCTAGGTGTCTGGTTAGACTGTAAGCTCTGCTTCCAGACTCACATCAAACATCTCCAATCCAAAGTTAAATCTAGAATTGGCTTCCTATTTCGCAACAAAGCATCCTTCACTCATGCTGCCAAACATACCCTCGTAAAACTGACCATCCTACCGATCCTTGACTTCGGCGATGTCATTTACAAAATAGTCTCCAATACCCTACTCAATAAACTGGATGCAGTCTATCACAGTGCCATCCGTTTTGTCACCAAAGCCCCATATACTACCCACCACTGTGACCTGTACGCTCTCGTTGGCTGGCCCTCGCTTCATACTCGTCGCCAAACCCACTGGCTCCAGGTCATCTACAAGACCCTGCTAGGTAAAGTCCCCCCTTATCTCAGCTCACTGGTCACCATAGCAGCACCCACCTGTAGCACGCGCTCCAGCAGGTATATCGCTCTGGTCACCCCCAAAGCCAATTCCTCCTTTGGCTGTCTCTCCTTCCAGTTCTCTGCTGCCAATGACTGGAACGAACTGCAAAAATCTCTGAAACTGGAAACACTTATCTCCCTCACTAGCTTTAAGCACCAACTGTCAGAGCAGCTCACAGATCACTGCACCTGTACATAGCCCATCTATAATTTAGCCCAAACAACTACCTCTTCCCCTACTGTATTTATTTATTTATTTTGCTCCTTTGCACCCCATTATTTCTATTTCTACTTTGCACTTTCTTCCACTACAAATCTACCATTCCAGTGTTTTACTTGCTATATTGTATTTACTTTGCCACCATGGCCTTTTTTGCCTTTACCTCCCTTATCTCACCTCATTTGCTCACATTGTATATAGACTTATTTTTTACTGTATTATTGACTGTATGTTTGTTTTACTCCATGTGTAACTCTGTGTTGTTGTATGTGTCGAACTGCTTTGCTTTATCTTGGCCAGGTCGCAATTGTAAATGAGAACTTGTTCTCAACTTGCCTACCTGGTTAAATAAAGGTGAAAAAATAAAAATAACAAAAAAATTAATAAAGATGCCCAGCCCTGTTTGAGCCCACTCAGGTACAAAATACAGCTGAATGAAAATAGCCAATGTAGGTAATTTTTGAAATATTAATTTAAATATTTTGTGTTGTCTTGACCTAATATTCTATTGTACAATTATAAATGCATTAAAGATTAGTCTGAACATTCTCACTCTGCACATGCTTTGGGAGGGGTTTCCCAAAAGCATTCTGGCTCTCAGATCATCTTTTGTTCTTATTTGTTCAGAAGATGTTTCCTCCCCTTCTCCTTTCTCTCTCTCTCTCTCAGATTAAGGAAGAGTTCAGAAGAATTACAACTGTTGCTCTTGAGTCTACCTTTATACACCAAAACTATTGGACTTGTTTAAGTCAAAAGGAGGTGATGTAAAGGTGTGAATGTCGAAGATCTTTGAAGTTCTGTACGGGGTATGTACAGTAACACCTTCACAATAGTATATAGGTTATACTGTATGTATTTAGTTGCCGATATTAAATGCAATTATTTGTATAACATCATATTACAGTGCAACACCATCCAGGAAAGAAGAGACAGTGTGATCCGTGGCCTGATCATATACCTCGGTGAGATGGTTGAAGACCTTATTACAGAATACAAGGTAAAGGTTTTTATTTTTGTACCCTTATTTATCTCTAAATTAGGTATCTTCCTTTGTTTCCCTCTCCTCAAGTAATGTAATGTAATGTAATGTAATGCAATTACATCTGTTATTTTTTAATTGTCACTGTTACGTTCCCCAGTTTCTGTGTTGTGGTTTTGTTTGTATGTGTGTGTGTGTGTGTTTCAGGATGGCTTCCTGAAATTCCCCCAAGCAGCTGATTGGTCGGCCCCATTGATGATTGGAGCTGACCCCGCCCTCTCATCAGAAACAGCTGTCTTCAATTACCAACTCCTTCTGAAGCTAGAAAAGCAAGTGTTCCTTTGTTAGGAAAAAGATGATTGATATGTCCTGTGTTGGTTGTTGCTGAGAGAGAGCGTATGGTTATGTCCTGTGTTGGTTGTTGCTGAGAGAGAGCGTATGGTTATGTCCTGTGTTGGTTGTTGCTGAGAGAGAGCGTATGGTTATGTCCTGTGTTAGTTGTTTCTCAGAGTTTTTGTTGTTGTTGTTGTGAAGTAGTTTGTTTTATTCTGTTTCATTTGTTCCCAGGTGGGAAGGGACCTAGGGAGTGCTTAGGCAAGAGGCCTGCGGGCATACATAACCCGTAGTATTTACTGTCTATGCACACTAGGTAAGACCTGGGCGGACCACCCCCTGTATTTTGGTTAGCACACCAGGTGGTGCTAAAATAGGTAAGTAGTGGGTAGGTAGGTAAAGTAGGAGAGGGGGCTTTGACTTTTATTTTCTTTGCTTTGGTTCCGTCCAGCCCCTTTTCCCCAAATTACCGTGTGACGGAATAAATTCCCAGTAAACAGTAAATTCTCTGCCTTTTGTCATCCTTACTCGCACCTACATTCCCATACCTCTTTCACACCACGGGGAATTGAGTTGTAGCAGGGTGTTGCGTTCCCTCTTCCTAGAGGCGTACGTAATATAATGGGGGCTCATCCGGGATCTCATTAAACCCACCGGACCCTGCTGCTCTGAGCGTTTTGTGATTAGTGATTGAGGTGTGATGGTAGGTTGTGAGTTTGGATGACTTATTTAGTTTGCGTGTGTTCAGTAGGCTGCAGTGTACAAAATGGCTGCCTCAGCCATATCCAAGTTTGTTGAAGCGCCCTCTGTTGATCGTTTGGTGGGGTTGCGGAAAGTAGACCTTTTCGCTATAGCTGACCATTATGGACTCTTCGTCCCTGAGAAAGCCCTAAAGCCTGAGCTTTTGGTGCTAGTCAGGGAGGGTTTAAAGAGAAAATGAATTTTCTTGTTGAAAGATGAGAAGAGGGAAGCTTCAGGAGAGGAGACAGGTAGACCTTCCGATGCCAAGTCGGAGGACGGTGCGGAGGAAGGAGTTGCTCGTACCCCTTTACATTGCCCCGATTTGACCCTTTATCTTCTGCTTCGGGTCATTCAAACGGGACTGCTAGGCTAAAGGTGAGGCTGGCCTGTTTAGAAATGGAGCAAAAAGATAAAGAGACAGATGAAGTTCGATCTAGAAATGAGGAACATGGAAATCAACAAGGAGGTGAGGGTCCGACAACTGGAGCTAGATGCTGGCTCCAGTCTGACTCCACACCCTGCTCATCATCAAGCCCACTTTGATGTGAGTAAAAATATAGCTTTAGTCCCTCCATTCTGGGAGTCGGAAGTTGATTCCTATTTCTCTGCGTTTGAGCATGTGGCTGCTGCGCTGCATTGGCCACTCGAGGTTTGGCCGCTCCTGTTGCAATATAAATTGTCTGGGAAAGCCCAGGAAGTAGTAGCTGCTCTCTCCCTGGAAGACAGTTTACACTATGATACAGTTAAAACAACTGTGTTGCGGGCTTATGAATTGGTGCCTGAAGCTTATAGGCAGCACTTCAGGAACCACAAAAAAACCCTCACTGTACTTATGTTGAGTTTGCAAGGGACAAAGAGTCTCTGTTTAATAGCTGATGTTCAGCCAGCAAAGCTAACACCTTTGCTGATATTCGGGAGTTGGTACTGTTGGAGGATTTTAAAAGCAACCTCCCTGATAGAATTGTAGTTAATTTAAATTAACAGAAAGTGGCGACATTGGCCCAGGCAGCAGTGTTGGCAGATGAGTATGCTTTGACACACAAGACTGTCTTTGATGCGCCTCGTTTTGAAGGCCTAACGATTACGTCATCA